>NC_081409.1:714738021-714980521 GCF_030272615.1 Cryptomeria japonica | reverse complement strand
CATGTGGTGGGGTGTTAAATACCATCTACCATCGATCCTAAAAATTAATGGCCATGCCCCGATGTCTACACCACCCCATGGATATGCAGGATTTGTTTGGTGGAATGGGTTCATGTGTGATGGGGTTTGAAAAATATGGAACAAGGTGAGATTTGTCTATTCTTAGGCTCAAAATATCCCTATAGGAGAGGCCATCAGAATAAAATCGGCGTCTCTCCTCTCTCCATACTCGATGTGAATCGAGCTCTGCATCTCCAGACCTAACTGCATCAATAGTGTTTGTGCATGTGTGGGGATATATTTGTTGCTCTAAGGATCTCATTAACTTTTCCCTATATGAAAACAAAATTCTCATCAATAATGGCTCGAAATCGAGCCTCAGCAAAATCAGGAGGTGGATGATGATGATCGGGTGGGGGTGGGGTGGAGGTGGAGGAGGGGGTGGGGGTGGAGGTGGGGGTGGAGGTGGTGCACCCTGGGCAGGGTCATCTGGGGGGGTTGAGGCCCTGCTGCATTAATAAAATCTTCTACGTCAAACTCATCTATGTGATGATGTGTATATAATATGAGCTTTGCATATATATATGTACACATACATTTAATTAAAAATCAAATAAAAATTTAAAATCTCACTTTTGAAACTAAAACATGAATTTAAATTACAAATTATTTTAAAACATGTGTCCAATCTACTTATATATATACATTGTAGACATATATACATATATAAGCTCTACAGACATATAAATGATAAAAAATTTAATGTGTACACATGAAATCAAGAACATGCACGTTTTTACATATAATATGATCATGTATAAGAATTTAAAATTTAACATCTATGAAAATTTTTGTAATTAATCATCAAGTGACACACATGACTTAAGGGGATTGACCTAAAGTTAGGACACATGGCTTAAGGGGATCAAAGTAGAAATAGGATAATTTTGGCTTAAGGGGATAGGCCTAAATAGGTCATAATTAAATTTAGCATCTACAAATTTTGTAATTAATAATTTAAGACACATGACTTAAAGGGATTGGCCTAACTAGGACAAGTGGCTTAAGGGGATAGGCCTAATTAGGATGTATGTGGCTTAAGGGGTGGTGCAGGAGCACCTCATCCCTTTAAGGGCCAGTATGTGGGGCATGATTTAGTTTTTTTTTTTTTTGTTCCAATAAGGTCTATTTAGACCCAACATGA
Organism: Cryptomeria japonica; assembly: GCF_030272615.1. NCBI lineage: Eukaryota > Viridiplantae > Streptophyta > Pinopsida > Cupressales > Cupressaceae > Cryptomeria > Cryptomeria japonica. Next base: position 714,979,317 of record NC_081409.1, on the reverse strand, counting down.
TGTAATAAGGCCAATAGTGCCAATAAAATATAAAGGTTGAGTCAATTGAGTCATATGTCCTGAAAATTGTCAAATTGCTCACATAGGTCCTAGTGGTCAAAACAAGTCAAAATGGCAATATCAAGGTTGTTGGGAGTATTTTGTGTCATTTTTAATTTTATAACATGTTATTTAACTTTTTTAGGGTATTGCATGATCAAAAATTACAATAAACCAAAAGTTGTCAAAAAGCAAGAAATGATGTCAATGCAACTTTTCAAAGTTGCTTGACAACATTTGCAAAAAGGTTGGTTTTGGGTGGTTATAGTTGGTTGGTCGGTTTGGAATCCTTATAATTATATACATATGGTGAAAAAACTCCTCAAAAATATGTAATTCTCATAATTGAAGTTTTTGGCAATAATAGTAAGTGGTTTCCTTGCACATTCTGTGTTTTTCCTGAACTTTCCTCACATTCAGTCTGCAATTTGTTAGTTTTTACCATTGCTATGCATTGAAGGTTCATTAATATGGTTTGAGGGTTTAAGAAAAGTATATTACCTTTCATTTCCTTCAGGTTTCATGTCATTTGGTATTGTTTTGGCAAAGATACAATAAGTTCTCTCAAAATTGTCAAAACCCAGAACTAGGGCAAACCAAGACAAAGATAATGCTATATCTTTTTGTTCCTGGTTGATCAAGCCACAAAAATTGGTGGAAATATGTAATATTATGTAAATTATCATTCCATTATTTTTTAAGGGTTCCATGATAGTTTTTCACATGGTTTGAGGCATGAAAGTGATTGAAAACTTGCCTCAGGAAGGTTTGACTGTCATAAGAAAAATACAGTCCTGATACGGGGTCAATATCTCAATCTTTAACCATTGGATCTTTCTTATTTTTTGATATGTTATTCATACCAAAGTTTTCTATAGTCCCACTGGAGAGATCTGCAAAATATGTCCAATTGAAAAAGTTATTTATCTCTGAGTGTGCGTGTTTCAAAGAGGCCAGTAAGTTCTTGTTTAACAGTAACCTTTTGTACATGTTGAGGGTTGGGTCAGAGTACATGGTGTTTGATAATTAAGGGTTGGTAGGAGTTTTGAGAGGGTGTTTGGAAGTCTCAAGGCTCTATCCTAAATGCCAAGAAACCTTTCCTAGTTGGTCTAGAAGGTATGATTGAGTTCATAGGCAAGAGAAATATGTGTGGAGTTTTATTAAATATTATGGAAAACCTTCATAAGGGGAAGTGTTTAATCATTGTGAAACCTCAACAATGTGAAGTATATTCCTAAAAGGTGTAAGTCTTGTGTGTGTGGGTGTGGATTCTCTACATCAGATTGGTATCAAAGAAAGGGAGTAGTTCTTATTGAAGGTTGAAGGGAGTGAGACAAGATGCCTCTGAAGAATGCAGGCACAACAAGGGAGATCCAAGAATTGAAGGAGAAGAACACAAGGTTACAAGAGTACTATAATGCCCTCCTAGCAAGGCTGGAAGCCTTGGAGACTACTCAGAGAAGAAATGTTGATGTAGGGGATGTTAGTAAAGAAGAGGAAGGAGATAAAGAGTTCCATGAGGCAAAGGAAGAAACTGAAGAGCAGATAGACCCTGAAGAACGAAGAACACTCAGACTTCTTAAGGCAATAAAAGGAGACAAGTACAAGGTAAGGGGTGATATACCAATGTATGATGGTAGTTTTAAAGAGGAAGAACTTTTGGATTGGATAGCAGCAATGGATGCTTATTTTGATGGAGAAGGCATACCTGATGAACAAAAGGTCAGATTGGCAAAGACAAAACTCAAGGGACATGCACTCCTATGGTGGGATCATGAAGAAGCTAATAGAAGAAAGAGAGGAAAGACCAAGGTTACTTCTTGGGATTGGATGGTGGCTAAAATAAAAGGTAATTTCCTTCCTAAAGACTATGAAATTCAATTGTATAAGAGATTGCAAGGGTTAAGGCAAAAGGAACAAGATGTTAAGGCATATACTGATGAATTTTTAAAGTTGAGTATAAGGTCTAGTAGAGAAGAAGATGAAGTTGTTAAGGTTGCTAGATACCTAGGAGGTTTGAGATTTAATATTCAAGATGAGTTGGTTGTGGCTAACCCCAGTAATGTCAAGGAATGTTATCAATTAGCTCTCAAGGTGGAAGAAAAGATGAAGAGAAGACAAGATAAGGATACAAGAGGTAGAGGCAATAGCAATGGTAGGGGTAGAGGTACATTTTCTTCACATAAACCAAACAATGAGGAAGAAGGTGATAAAGGTAAAGAGCAGTCATTTTCTGATTTTAGAGGTGGTTTTGGTGGTAATAGAGGTAGATTTGGTAGGGGTTTTAACCAATTTTCAAGGAGATGTTACAACTATAATGAGTATGGGCATCCTTCTTTCAAATGTCCTGAGAAGGGAGCAACATCATCATCATCCTCTAGAAGGGTTGCATATGCTCAAGAGGAAGAGGTTAGTGATAGTCCAAAGGCAATTGTGTGTACGGGAGAAGTTGGTGAGTGTTTGATGATGAAGAAGTCCCTGTTGAAGACATCAACATGACATGAACCCATTCAAAGGAGAAATCTCTTTAGGACAAAGTGTAAGTGCAAAGGTAAAGTTTGTACTTTGGTTGTTGATTCAGGTTCAAGTGATAATATGGTTTCAAATGAAATGGTTGAGAAATTTCAATTAGAGAGGGTACCTCATAAGAATCCATATAAAGTATCTTGGTATAATGATGATATTAGTTTTTTGGTTAAAGAGCGGGCAAGAGTTGATTTTCAAATTGGTGAATACAAGGAAAGTGTTCTATGTGATGTTTTACCCATGGAGTGTAGCCATATCTTACTTGGTAGACCATGGAAATATGACAACCGTACACTCTACAATGGTAGGGAGAACACTTATACTCTTGATAAGAGTGGAGTACAATATACATTGTTGCCCATGAGTGAAGATGTTAAGGGTAAAGGTAATACTGTGATGTTTGGTAAGAAGACATTGGTTCAAGCCAAGAAATTTTTTTAAAAACCTACACAAGAGAAGGTGGAACACAAGGATAGCATAGGGGTAATGATTGGTTCTATTTGGTGTCCTGCTAAACCCACTCAGATTAGTACACCTATTATGAAAACTGATCCAAATCAGAGTGTTCTAGAGAAGCCACATGAACCAAGCCAACCGGTTCAAGTTTCTACATATGCATATACCGGTTGCCCACCAATGGGAAGGTTCTTTTCTGATCCTTATTGTGTGAATTGGATATCAGGTTCTTATCCTTTTTTTGTTGCAGGATATCAGATGATTCAAGGTCCCTTTCATGATGGATACTCGTGGGGCATGAGTTCTTTTCCAAGGGGAGTATGGTGCAGGAGCACCTCATCCCTTCAAGGGCCCATATGTGGGGCATGATTTAGTTTGTTTTTGTTTTGTTCAAATAAGGTCTATTTAGACCCAAAATGATGTAATAAGGCCAATAGTGCCAATAAAATGTAAAGGTTGAGTCAGTTGAGTCATATGTCCTGAAAATTGTCAAATTGCTCACATAGGGCCTAGTGGTCAAAACAAGTCAAAATGGCAATATCAAGGTTGTGGGGAGTATTTTGTGTTATTTTTAATTTTATAAAATTTTATTTAATTTTTTTGGGGTATTGGATGATCAAAAAGTACAATAAACCAAAAGTTGTCAAAAAGCAAGAAATGATGTCAATGCAACTTTTCAAAGCTGCTTGACAACATTTGCAAAAAGGTTGGTTTTGGGTGGTTATAGTTAGTTGGTCAGTTGGGAATCCTTATAATGCTATAAATATGGTGAAAAAACTCCTCAAAAAAATGTAATTCTGAGAATTGAAGTTTTTGGCAATAATGATAAGTGGTTTCCTTGCACATTTTGTGTTTTTCCTGAACTTTCCTCACATTCAGTCTGCAATTTGTTAGTTTTCACCATTGCTATGCATTTAAGGTTCATTAACGTGGTTTGAGGGTTTAATAAAATTACATTACCTTTCATTTCCTTCAGGTTTCATGTCATTTGGTCTTGTTTTGGCAAAGATACAATAAGTTCTCTCAAAATTGTCAAAGCCCAGAACTAGGGCAAACCGAGACAAAGATAATGCTATATCTTTTTGTTCCTGGTTGATCAAGCCACACAAATTGGTGGAAATATGTAATATTATGTAAATTATCATTCCATTATTATTTCAAGGTTCCATGATAGGTTTGCACATGGTTTGAGTCATGAAAGTGACTGAAAACTTGCCTCAGGAAGGTTTGACTGTCATAAGAAAAATACAGTCCCAATACAAGGTCAATATCTCAATATTTGACCATTGGATCTTTCTTATGTTTTGATATGTTATTCATACCCAAGTTGTCTAGAGTCCCACTGGAGAGATCCGAAAAATATGTCCAATTGAAAAAGTTATTCATCTCTGAGTGATCATGTGTCAAAGAGGCCAGTAAGTTCTTGTTTAACAGTAACCTTTTGTACATGTTGAGGGTTGGGTTAGAGTACACGGTGTTTGATAATTAAGGGTTGGTAGGAGTTTTGTGAGGGTGTGTGGAAGTCTCAAGGCTCTGTCCTCAATGCCAAAAAACCTATCCTAGTTGGTCTAGAAGGTATGAATGAGTTCATAGGCAAGAGCAATATGTGTGGAGTTTTATTAAATATTATGGAAAACCTTCATAAGGGGAAGTGTTTAATCATTGTGAAACCTCAACAATGTGAAGTAGATTCCTAAAAGGTGTAGGGCTTGTGTTTGTGGGTGTGGATGCTCTGCATCAAGGGGATAGGCCTAATTAGGATGCCTGTGGCTTAAGGGGAAGAAACTTTAAATAGGAGACACGTGGCTTAAGGGGTATGTTCATAATAAGATACATGTTAAAAGGGGTGTACATGACCTCGTAATTTCACGTACATACTTAGAATAGGAATTTCAAATTTAAGCATCTACAAATTTTGTAATTAGTCATAAATAAGGCACATCTTAAAGGGATTGGCCTAATTAGGACATGTATGTGGCTTAAGATGATCTATAGGCCTAATTAGGATGTATGTGGCTTAAGGGGACAAGCCTAAATTATAGGATGTATGTGGCTTAAGGGGACATGCCTAAATTATAGGATGTATGTGGCTTAAGGGGACAGACCTAAATTAGAGGATGTACGTGCATTTCCTAATTACATGTGTCTTAAGGGGACATGGTTGAAATTAAATTAAATTTGATCATAATTACTTAATAAATTGAATATATAGTTAATAGGACCTATTACATGTTATTTGATATATGGCATTTAATAATATATATAGTTAATAGGACCTATTACATGTTATTTAATATATGGCATTTAATAATATATATAGTTAATAGGCCCTAGTATGTTAAAAGGGGAATTCTCATAATAGTATGTTAAGAGGCCCGTATGGTTGTAATTAGTTAATTTAATGTACTTAGAATAGGAATTTCAAATTTAGCATCTATAAATTTTGTAATTAATCATTTAAGACACATGACTTAAAGGGATTGGCCTAATTAGGATGTATGTGGCTTAAGGGGATAGGCCTAAATTATAGGATGTATGTGGCTTAAGGGGACATGCCTAAATTATAGGATGTACGTGCATTTCCTAACTACATGTGTCTTAAGGGGACATGGTCGAAATTAAATTTAATTTTATCATAATTACTTAATAAATTGAATATATAGTTAATAGGACCTATTACATGCTATTTAATATATGGCATTTAATAATATATATAGTTAATAGGTCCTAGTATGTTAAAAGGGGAATTCTCGTAATAGTATGTTAAGAGGCACGTATGGTTGTAATTACTTAATTTAATGTACTTAGAATAGGAATTTCAAATTTAGCATCTACAAATTTTATAATTAATCATTTAAGACACATGACTTAAAGGGATTGGCCTAATTAGGATGTATGTGGCTTAAGATGATAGGCCTAATTAGGATGTATGTGGCTTAAGGGGATAGGCCTAGATTATAGGATGGATGTGGCAAGCAAGGGAAAGAAGAAATACTTTAAATATAGGACACACGTGTTTCTTAAGGGGATCATTTTGAATAAATAATTACGATTGGGATCCCTTTAAGACACGTGCATGTCCTAATTACATGTGTCTCAAAAGTAGACTTGGTCAAGTAATTCTATTTAATTTGATTGTAATTACTTAATTTAATATATAGTTAATAGGACCTATTATGCTATTTAATATATGGTATTTAATAATATATAGTTAATAGACCTCCTAGTATACATTAAAATGGGTATGATCATAATAGTATGTTTTAAGAGGGGTATAGTCGTAATTAGTTAATTAAGTAATTTCATGTACTTAGAATAGGAATTTTAAATTTAACTACAAATTTGTAATTAAACATTTAAGACACATGACTTAAGGGGATGGACGTATGTAAACAATATATGAGATCTTAAGTGGTTAAGTTGGGTCATAAGGGGTACATGTTGTGTACATAAATGTTAAAAAGGTGGCATTGTGTCCCGAGGGTCTATCCACACATGTGTTTAAACTAGATATATATGTCTTAAGGGGATGTAGGCCTAATTGGGACATGTGGCACTTGAAAGGGGATCAAACTATTTATTATGACATGTGGCTTAAAAGGGGAATGAGACATAGCTTAAGGGGACACACATACATGTTCTAATGTACATGCATGACCCCTTAGGAGCACATAATATGACCCCTTAGGAGACCATGTGATTCTATGGGGTCATACATGTACATGGTCTTGGAAGGGGTTGAATGCATGAGTCGGAGCACGTGTATGTGTGTGACGGGCCTTTAGGACAATATTTTGTTCTAAGGGGTCATGTGTGATCCTAAGGGGTCATGCATGTGGTCTAACACATGTGTGACCCCTTAGGACCACATATGAGCCCTTTTAACATCCTATACTTACGAGGATGGTAAAAGGGGTCATATGTGGTCCTAAGGGGTCACACATGTGTTCTAACACATGCGTGACCCCTTAGGACCAGATTATTACCCCTTAGAACACAATGTGGTCCTAGTAAAGGCCCATCACACACATGCACGCATTCTAACTCATGGTATAATATGGACATGGCTCAAACAAAATTATAGGACACATGTGGCTTAAAAGGGGAATGAATTTGAAAATAGGAGATGGCTTAAGGGGATACACGCATGTGTTCTACAATGTACATGTGCAACCCCTTAGGACCACATATGACCCCTTAGGGTGAACTGTGTGATCCTATGAGGTCATAATACACATATACATGGTCATAGAAGGGGTTGAACGCATGAGTTAGTTCACACGTGCATGTGTGGCAAGCCTTTCTAGGACCACATTGTGTTCTAAGGGACCGTCATATATGTGATCCTAAGGGATCGAGCATGCATATGTTAGAACACATGTGTGACCCATTAGGACGACATATGAGCAGGATAAATTAACATCCTAGTAGTTGGGGTATAATTGTATACCCCAACTAAGTTAGGATTTTAATATGGCTCATATGTGATCCTAAGGGGTCACACATGTGTTCTAACACATGCGTGATCCCTTAGGATCACATATATGACTCCTTAGAACACAATGTGATCGTAAAGGCCCGTCACACATGTGTTCAACCCCTTAGGACCATGTGCATGTATGACCCCATAGGATCATGCATAGTGTCCTACGAGGTCATATATGTGGTCCTAAGGGGTCATACATGTACAATAGAATGTGCATGTGTGACCCCTTAGGACCACATACATGGCCCCTTTGGACACTATGGCTGATCCTATGGGGTCATATGTTGTCGTAAGGGGTTGCACGTGATGTGATCCTATGTGGTCATAGGGGGTATATTGTATACAATTTAGATGTTTTAAATAGTTTTGTTTTTGTTGTAATTTTTTGGTTTTGGTTTTCATTTTTGTTTTTGTTTTGATCTTGTAAATTAAATGTTTCATTTTTTATATTTTTGGGGGTTCTGGTTTCCTTTCAAGGTTTTCAACATTTATATTAAATTTATTCGTTTAAAAAAAATCCTAATCTAATCAATTCATAAAAAAATTCAAACTAAATTTAACTAATTTTTAAACTAAAAACATACTTTTCTAATGAAAAAATAATTATTAAGCTAAAAATCATTTTTTTCTAACAAAAAAAATAATTTTAAACTAAAAATCATTAACAAAAAAATAAAAATTTAAGCTAAAAATCTATTTTTTTAACTAAGAAATTAATCTAAATATGAATTATTGAATAAAAATGGGTGTTGGCCATACCTGGAAGACTTGCAAACAGGTTGCTGGCAATTTTTGGGAGGGCTCCACTCCTTCAATTGGGATCCCATATGGAAAAAATGAACCCCATTTCGTTTAAAAAATAAATTATATTTTCGAAATGGGATCCCGTGTTGAAATGAAACGGGATTGGATCCCTTTCAACACTAGATCCCATTTCATTTCAACATGGGATCTCGTTTTGTTTTAACATGGGATCTCGTTTGGGGTTCTAGGCTCGAGATCCTGAGTCCCATGGGATCCCGTTTGTTTTAAGGCTCGGGATCCTGAGAGTAAACGAGATCCTGATTCGTCTCCTATTCACTCAATCTGATTTCCACTTTTTAACTAAGTCCAAAACTTCCACATTAAGTGGACACAACTTCTTGCACTTACCCCACCCCATTTTGGAAACACCATATAACTAGTTATATTATCTTGAGAGCTAACACTCTCTATGGTTTTTCCCATTTGGATTTTCCACATATAAAATCTAGTGTTCAATTTGTGGTCGTGTTATTTATTTATTCTGTATTTTCTATTTCATGTTGATGAGCTTAATTGATGAAATTGATATATCAATAAAAGGTTTAGAAATTGTGGGAATACTGATTCACCTCCCCTCTTAGTATTCTGGTCCATTCAACCTATTCAACAATTAGTATCAGAGCTTTGGTCCCTTTCTTGATAGCTTAACCACTTGATGGAGATTCTTGTTGGTTGAATCATTGCATCGATGGGTATGACTGAAGAATATCATCTGAATGAGGAATTGCAGACATTTCTTGAAGATCTGGAAAGTGTGGAATCAGAGAATGAGGAATTGAAAGAAAATATCAGAAAAGAAAATGAGTGTGTAATGAAGGTACAAGGACAAATCTAGAAATTCAAATTGAGACATAAGGAAGTTAACAATCAGTTGAAGCAAGAAAATGAAACCGTTTAAGATTTGATGTAGAAGATTGAGGAGGATAACAAGATATAAGAAACCCTGAGAGATTCAATCAAGTTGAAAACCAAAGAATGTGAGAAGCTAGAACAAGAAGCGAAGAAGTTGAAGGAAAAAAATAAGGTCCTTGATAGCAGAAAATTTTTGGAAGATTTGACCAACATGTAGAAAGCTCATTTAGACAAGACTGGACTTGGATTTTAGACCGATAAATGTTTAAATCAGAATGGCAAAGATAAAAGAAAAGAAACTAAGGTGGAATTAGAGAAGAAATTAGAAGATGCAAGCAAAACCTAGAATCGAAGATCTATTGTAAGGAGACTACTAATTCAAAAACCAAATGCACAAAGGTACCCATTATTTAATGGTTATTGTTTTCAATGCAATAAAATTTGTCATAAGGCTAGAAACTGTAGAAGCATTCAATGTTACAAGTGCAAGAGGTTTGGTCATAAAGAAAATTACTAAATAAATCATGTTTTATGTCATAATCATAATCCGGTTAGAGCAAATAAGGTGAATAATAACTTTCATGGATATTTTCATATATGCAATGGTTATGGTCACAAAGCTAATTAGTGCAAATCTAGAACACATTCAATCAATTCAATGCAAAGGAACATCAACTATTACAAGTGCAAGCAATATGGACATTATGCCAATCAATGGAGAAATGAAGATATGGAGAAGTCTACTGAGAATAATATGGTGAAGACTAATGAATCAAAGAAAAAGGAAGTTATGGTATGGAGAAAGAAGGAGGTGACTAATGAGAACGAGCTTGATATACTGAAATCTAGTGCAAGCACGTCTTCCTTCGATAATTGAGTTTATTGCTTTAGCTCAGGTGGAGTTTTAAAAAGAAAATGTTAATGTCTCCTCTTTTGAACTAGTTCATGTCATTGGTTTGGCATGACTGTGTTAGTGAAGCTATCTTGTAATTCAAGGCTTGTGCTGTTGTCATTGATAAGACACTTTTTGGTAGCAAAAACCTAGAAGAAATTGGTAAATTATATTTGGGATTTTCAGATCATTTCTATCATTATGAAAGAGAGAATTGTTTAGAAAGCAGGAGCATAAATCAAAAGAGCATAGATCAGAAAAGCAGATTAAGCATGGATTTGAAGATGATTGTCGAAGAATCAAGCAGTGGAAGTTTTTAATTAATGGAAAAGGTTCGACTAGATGAACTTGACAAAGAGAAGATTAGAAAAATGGAAACGAGTCTAAGAAGCAAATTTGTGGAAGGTTAAATAATTAAGTCACAAAGGAATGGATATATGGAGTGAGTTTATATGGTTCGATAATGAAGATGCAATCAAGTTAATTTTGAGTTGTGTGTAGAATGAATGTATCATGTTGTATAAACCCTATTTCATCACAAAGGATATTATTTCAATTGTTACTGGCTTGTGTGGAAATGAGAGTGTACGTATTAAGAAGATAGTGAAGAATAAGGAGGTTAAAACCTTAATTGGTGTAACATGTGATCAACGAGTGTTATTCATCAACAAAATTTGTGAGGTATGTAGCATATGGAATAGCCTATAAAGTTTCTTTAAGAAATAGAGAAGGTTCAACTTCGGCTATTGTAGTGTATGTTGCACATAAGATTTCTATGGAAGATGCTATGTTTGATTTGTGTGATTTGTTAAAGGATCAACTATTAGAAAACATCAAAATGATAAAATATCAAGATTATCCCTTTCGGTTTGGATCATTGCTTCTATGTTAGGATATTTATTGTCTAGGATCCCTTCCGACAAATGAGAATGTGATATGGGAACCTAGAGTCCCAGTTTCTAGGCAAATTTTTTGATATTTGAGTGGGTTGGATAAGAAGAAGATATATGTAATTCTTATTTCAAATTGTTTCTAGATATGTGGAGTATTGGTTTGGTATCCTTGGCTACCAGTTTAGCTAAGAAGGGTTCTTCCTCCAGAAAGAGAAAAAGGAAAGAAATTGTGCCTACTAGTTATTTGTAATCTAAGAAGTGAAAGAAGGATCAGAATGAGGAAGACATTGGTTTGATTGAAGATTTAGAATCCCTTGTGGCTAAGGGAGAAGTGATTGTTGTAGAGAAGAAATCCAAAGTATCTAAATGTAATGATGATGAATCTAATTTGTTGGAAATTATTAGTAGAGAACATGGAATAAAAAAATTTGAGAAATCCAGCTTACTTCTATTAAGGTGGATAGAATTGAGAATATCTTGATAGATTATTTACTTTGAAACAATATTAAAATTGAAGATGTTAGTGATGTGCTTCCATAATCTTTGTCTGAGTTAGTTAAAGAGAAATTGATTGTGCAACCTATTAGAGTAAAAGACTCAGAAGAAGAAGCTGATAATATGCAGAGTATGTTGGAGAAACGCAATGATGCACAAAGGGCTTTATTTGAGTGTATATTTAAAATAAGAGTTTGTATCAAAAATGATAGCAAAGTTTACAGGTATTGTCTTTCATGGCTAGCTGCAATGGTGAAGCATACAACAAAGATTGAAGCTATAGAAGAATAATTAAGTTCTTTGGGTAAGTCATTTTCTTTTTTGAGTGATAAGGATGCTGAACAAAGGAAAAGGGTAAATTCTCTTTAGGTTGATTTGTTGTTTTGGTAAAGGCAAAGGGAAGACTTTGTGAATATTTGATGGAATGTTTGTTGAAGCTAAATTGGAGCACTCTTTAGCATTGCTTAGTGTGGCAGTTGAGTATGAGAAAAATCTATGTCCTCCGGATAGATTTTCCCATGTTTTGATGTGTCGGTGGAGTTCAGGAGTTTATCTATTAACATCAAGTTGGCTATTCACTCTTGGAAAGTTCTCCTTCCAGAGCTTAAGGAGAGGTATAAACAAATTTTTTAGAAGAAAAGCAGTTGAGAATCCTTTGGTTGGTATACAATTTTGACATCTTTTTTGTAGCTGAAAGCATTCATTTCTTTTCTTCCTTCTTTTTCTTTTCATCAAAGGCACCCTTTGTCCATGATGTCAAAGGGGGAGAAAGGTAGAATAAGGAGATATATGAGTAAAGGGGAGTTATACGAAGATATGTTTCTAGGTTTATTCTTTTTGAGATGTTTTACCATCAATGACAAAAGGGGGAGATTGTTGGATTTGTGTGATTGTTTCCATTGATAGTGAACCTGATAATCCGATTAAGACAGGATATGGTATGTTGTTGTTAAGTTGTTGGAAGCAGTTTCGGTATTGCAAGTCAAGCATTAGTTGAAGATAGGTATGTATGTGATATTGTAAGCCATAGATGTTCTACTAGAGTTATTTCCAAAATATCCTCTTCACTGGAATCCTATATTGTGCTTATCTTGGTTTGTATCTAGTTCAGGTATCAATTATAAGAGCTTCGATATCATTGGTATCAATTACATTAGTTACATCAGTTGTATTGGTTGTATCATGCATAAATTTGTATTGGTATCTGAATGATTATATACATACATACATACATACATACATACAAATATATGTATACATATGTATATATGTATGTATGTATATATATAATCATTCAAATAGCAATATAGATTTATGCATGATACAACCAATACATATGTATATACGTATGTATATATATACATCTATATATATATATATTTGTGTGTGTATGTATGTATGTATATATATACTTATATATATATATATATATATATATATATATATATATATATATATATATATATATATATATATATATATATATATATATATATATATATATATATAGATATATCTATATACATATATATATTTATACATATATGTACATATATATACACATGTATATATATGTATATGCATATACATGTATACATATATATATATACATGTACATATGTATACATGTATATATGTATATGTATAAATGTATACATATATATCTATGTATACATGTATATCTATGTGTGTGTATATATATATATATATATATATATATATATATATATACATGTATACATATAGATATATATGTATACATGTATACATATAAATATATATATATATATATACATGTATACATATATATCTATATGTATACATGTATATATATATATACATATATATTTGTATATATGTACATACATACATATGTGTATGTATATATATACACATACATACATACATATATATGCATGTATATATATATATACATACATACATCTACATATACGTATACATATGTATATATACATATACGTATACATACATATGTATATATATACATATATGTACATATATGTATATATATACATATATGTACATATATGTATATATATACATATATATATGTACATATATACATATATATGTACATATATACATATATATGTACATATATACATATATATGTACATATATACATATATATGTACATATATACATATATATGTACATATATACATATATGTACATATACATATATATATAGATATGTATATATATAAATGTATATATAGGGCAAGTGCAAGGTAATGAGTCACAAATTTGCGGAAGTCTGCGCAATGGAAAATGCACTCTTAAAAATGGGGGCCCATTTTCAAAAAATGGGGGCTCGTTTATGATTCGGGCTCCCGAGTCGAAAGGTAACGGTGGCCCGAAGCTAAAATAAACGAGCCCCCATTTTGTTCTAAAACGGGGGCCCACTTCTAAACAAAACGAGGGCCCATTTTTAAGAAATGGGCCCCCATTTGTAAATCGTATTTTACCCTTTTTTTCGGCAATTTTTTTCATTTTCACCCTGGAAGTGAAGTGAGAACAGGAGATCAAAAATAGGCCCCCATGCTATGGATTCCATTTCAAGCCTCCACCACTATCCTAGGTACAGATTCAGTCATCTATTTTCACATTTCATAATTTTCTTGTATATTTTTCCTGTTTTTTGTGTATTATTTAGATTTTTTTGGTATTATTTTAGTATTTTTTTAAAGTAGCCTATAAATAAATTTGTTTTTACATTTTTAAATTCTTAATTTTGATCTTTAATAGTCTTCAATAGTTAACCCTAAACCCTAATCAACAAATTTACAAATCAAAACCAAACCTAGATAGTTAACAAAACAAAATATCAAATTAGATATCTCAAAAACATCAAAATGAAAACGAAATCGAAACAAAAACGAAAACAAAAACCAAATCGAAAAAAATAAAAAATGAAAACGAAATCGAAACAAAAATGAAAACAAAATCAAAATAAAACTGAAACTAAATGGAAATCAAAACCAAAACCAAAACCAAATCGAAACAAAATCAAAACGAAAAAATTTAACCACTTCTAGCAAGCCACCATTCCAATTCCTTAAATTGAACATATGTACCAAAATTGTTCTTAATCCTCATTAGGCAATACAAAAGTTACCACTATTAGTATAACCTTAAAAGTAATTAACATTACTCTTCAAATTTTAGATATCAAAGTTTAGGCTTAGGTTTATGCCATTTCATGGCATAAAGGTCCTATTATGGTCCTATTATGTCACATGATGCTATAAAAGGACCAATTATGGACATATTATGCCATGATGGAATAATATGTCCTATTATGCCATGACATTGCATAATGGGTCCATAGTTGGTCCTATTATATCATGTCATGGCATAATAGGTCCTATTATGCCATCATGGCATAACAGGTCCATAATAGGACCTATTAAGCCACAACATGACATGTTTTCTCGAATTGCCAACTTCATCATCTAATTCATCTCCAACACTGAAACAATGTTAATTTGACATGTTTACTTAGTATGATAGGACCAATTATGGACCTATTATGCCACGACATTGCATAATACATCCATAGTTGGTCCTATTATATCATGTCATGGCATAATAGGTCCTATTATGCCATGACATTGCATAATAGTCCACCTATTATGCCATCATGGCATAACAGCTCCATAATAGGACCTATTAAGCCACAACATGACATGATTTTCTTGAATTGCCAACTTCATCATCTAATTCATCTCCAACACTAAAACTATGCTAATTCGACATGTTTACTTAGTATGATAGGACCAATTATGCACCTATTATGCCATGATGGCATAATAGGTCCTATTATGCCATGACATTGCATAATAGTCCACCTATTATGCCATCATGGCATAACAGCTCCATAATAGGACCTATTAAGCCACAACATGACATGATTTTCTCAAATTGCCAACTTCATCATCTAATTCATCTCCAACATTACATAATAGATCCATAATTGGTCCTATTATACCATGTCATGGCATAATAGGACCTATTATTCCATCATGGCATAATAGGTCCTATTATGTCATGACATTGCATAATTGTCCACCTATTATGCCATCATGGCATAACAGCTCCATAATAGGACCTATTAAGCCACAACATGACATGATTTTCTCGAATTGCCAACTTCATCATCTAATTCATCTCCAAAACTGAAACTATGCTAATTGGACATGTTTACTTAGTATGATAGGACCAATTATGGACCTATTATGCCATGATGGCATAGTAGGTCCTATTATGCCATGACATTGCATAATAGGTCCATACTTGGTCCTATTATATCATGTCATGGCATAATAGGACCTATTATGCCATCATGGAATAATATGTCCTATTATGCCATGACATTGCATAATAGTCCACCTATTATGCCATCATGGCATAATAGGTCCATAATAGGACCTATTAAGCCATGACATGACATGATTTTCTTGAATTGCCAACTTCATTATCTAATTCATCTCTAACACTGAAGTACTAATACGACATGTTTACTTAGTATGATAGGACTAATTATGGACCTATTATGTCATGTCATGGCATAATAGGCCCTATTATATCACGTCATTACATAATAGGACCTATTATGCCATGACGACATAATAAGTCCTATTATGCCATGACATTGCATAATAGGTCCATAGTTTGTATCATTTAATATATCCACACCTAAAGGATTTGGTCTTGCATAAAAATTAAAATAGAGAGAAAAGTAAACATAATTTTTTTATTCATGGGTGAAAACCATTCTTATGACACCTTGGACAAGTACCATGATGAAGACCAAATTCTTGCATCATGTATAATCTATTTTTTCAAAGTACCCTGCACATAGGAGTATACCATAATCCATTCAAATTCTCTTTATTCTCAACCATCCTTGTCATCATCCATATCATGTATCTCACATTCCTAGTTTTTGACCTTGATTCAAGTGTTTTAATCATTTTGAGACATGTTTTAGGAAAATTCTACTATATAAAATCCTCTTTACAGAGAACTCTTACAAAAAAATTTAGAAGATGAGTAACATATATCCATATCTCTACCAAAGTAGGGAGTATGAGTTGAACATGTGATGCCTACCTAGGTAGATATCTACCCAAGTAATCTTATCCTATCCTAGGTGTAAATATGTAATACAATAGTTAGCTAAATGCAAGAAAATAATGATGCACCAACAAAGTGAATGTACACATTGAGGTGACACATAACATAAAAGAGAAACCACTAGATATCACATAATTTAATCTTTTATGTTTACTTCATATTCTATTACCCCACTTGTAGGGCATGTTTAATATTTTCTCACTTGATTTCCTTTTTTAATCCTACTTTTACTTCATATGTTTTATCTCCTATTTTTACATTATCTAATCTTTATTAATAACTACTAATTGCCCATAATGATTTATGTCTTATACTTTAATCTTTGTTCTATCTTATGATCTTCAAGACTATTTGCTTCACATATGTTCATATAGTGTTTTTTTAATCTTATTAGAGCATTATCTTATGTTTGTGTAGCGTCGTAAATTGTACGCACTCGCTAGGGTGGTACAATTTCACACCTAGTTTAGCACCCGCCTTAGTGCATTTTACATTATGCATTGCATTTCTCCTTAAGCACTTAATTAATCGAATTAATTAGGTCTAAGGTCCTATTTCATCATTCTCTACATCATAAAGTTGGGCCCTTTCACTAAAGCGCGCCCTTCGCATTTTATTCCTCCTATACATCACTTAATCAAAAACCCTAATTAAGTCCTATTTTCGAACTTGGGGGCTTGGTTTTGCGGTCAAAACATCTCGAAATCACCTGTAACTTCGGGATTCTCTCTAAAATCATCATATCTGACGGCCCTGAAAATTTGGTGAAAAGTTGTCGGGACCGTGGCGTCCGGAGTGCACATGGTCCCGAACATTTTTCCCAAAATTTTAGGAGCACGATCCAATCATAAAATAAATCTTAACCCCAAGAAATTGGCGGGATATTCAATCTCTAGGTCGGCCAAAAGACGAATTTATGATCTAGGGTTTCCTACATAAGAGCTCTCTTTCTTCATTTGAAGGGATCCAATTTTTGTTTTCAAGAACTTCATATGCAGCGAAAGAGCAGATCTTTGAAGACTTCAACAACATTCAACATCCTTCTATCAAGCATCTATCAATTTCATTCATTCACTTAGGGCTTGGAAGACATTGAAGAACAATAGGAGATTACCGACTGAAGATTGGCTTGTACTCCTCCCTTGAGGGTTGGGTATGATTTCATATTGTTTTCATGTCTTAGCATAAGCTTCAATACATCATTTATTCATGCTTTAGATCACATTGCATTTTGATTTAGAGCATTTACATTATCATTTACAAGCAATTAGGGTTTACTTTCTAGGTTGCTCTAGTTTGCTTTCTTGCATTTTTGGACCTTGCACACACACTAGGTCTGCACACACAATACATTTTACAAACAACTTGGCTATTCGTGGAGGTGGAAATCACCGAAGTGGGGGTTTGACTAAGGCAAAACCCTATATAGCTTCCCATACACCCTTTTTCAGATATCATTGCAAGTTTCGGGAATCGGACGAGGCCGCGGGATACAGATCCGAAGAGAGAAGGTCGAGACAGCACCCTGTATCAAGTTGTAGAGCAGAAGACTGGGACAGGGGCGCTGGGCACCCTGGTCCCTGGGACAGAGGCGTTGGGTGCCCTGGTCCTCCGGATAGACAGCTTACAGACAGCTTCCCGACAGTGTTTCAGAGTGCAGAACAACAGTTTCCAGTGCAGTTTTCAGGACAGTGGCGCCCGCGCCCTCGTCCCGAACATTTTCAGTCTGATTTTGACTCTGGGTACACATCTGCATTCTTATTTCATCCTTGTATTTACAGCTGTTCATTGTTTAATCTCAATTCTGCAATCTTGTTATTAGTTCATACTTGCATTTTGGGATTAGGGTTTGAACTTGCATTACTTGATCTTATAATTTCAACAAGGGAATAGAAATCCTAATAGCTATCCTGTGGCTCTCTCTTTCACCAAAAGAAGTAGCCAATTGTGCGATATCTCTAGGCTCTTTCGTATTCCGTAATGTGTGTCAAAAGGTAGGATTAGGGCATGATTAACCTAGTCTCGCTTTTTCCCCTACACATTTTGGTGAACCCGACGTGAATCTATCATTGCTTCCTCTTGCATTGCATTTGTTAGATCTAGATCTAGATTTAGTGTGTTTTCATTTCATTTTCGTTAAAAGAGAAAAAGAAAAAAAAAAAAAAAGAGTGTGTTTCTTTGCATTTTGTGTTTAAAGTTTATGCAATCTTTTCAAAATGTCAGATTTTTATTTGCAAAATGTTCATGCTTTCGATGACTATTATGAGTATAGCCAAGATGAATTAGATGAAGCTTTAGATGAGTTTTTGAACCCTAAAGATGCCAAACCTTCATTTTACCAAAAACTCATAAACCTTGTTACTATGCCATTTAGGTGTGATGGGAAAGATAAGTCGAATGATTCCTCTCAAGGATACATTCCTATCCACTCTTCCCCTGAATCTAGTAACATGGTTGTTTTCAATAATCCCCTCTATGAGGAGATGTCTCCTTTTGAATCAAAAGACAAACCTTTTAACCGATATGATCATGCTTTGTTGGATGATGCTCTTGATGACTTTGTGGCTTTATCAAAATCTTTAAACAAGAACAAAACCTCTAAATTGGTTAACATGATAAACTTGAATGAACATAACAAGCCTCTCTTTGAAGTCCAAGGTGCTTATCCTTCTCCCACCTTTCAAGTTCCTAAATCACCTCTCCTTACTGTCCAAGGAAGGTATGATCATGATTCCTTTTGTACTCCGAATAAACCAATCATCACAGTGCAAGGAAGAAAACCTATAAGTCCTTAGAGTTATGCTAAACAAATAACCAGAGAGAGTTATCATGCAGTTGCCCATACTTATCACACCAGAAATAATAGGCAACCTAATCCTCCTCCTGTTATTCCACTTTCCCTTCCTAATCCTCAACCAATTCTTCCTCAAGCTCCCCGTATCTCGCAAGTTATGGGTAAGGAATATGATCTCATAGAACAACTTAAAGCTACCCCTGCTAAGATATCCCTTTGGGATTTGATTCAAACTTCTTTCGCTCATCATGGAATGTTACAAGATGCTTTGAAAGATTTGAATGTTCCTCCACCGAATACATCTAGTAATATAGCATCTTTTGTTAACTCTGTGATGAATCCTAAAGCTCAAATTGTGTTTACCCAAGATGTGTTGCCTACTAGTGAAATTCAACAACAATGTGATCCCTTGATGATTGTGGTTATCATGAAAGACACTGCTATAAGATGAACACTAGTAGATAATGGCTCTGGCCTTAATGTGTGTAGCATTAATTTATTGCATAAGATGAATGTGGATACATCTCTTATTGAGCCTGACTCTCGTCCCATTCGTGGCTTTGACAATGTGGCTAAGACTTCATTAGCTATCATCACCTTATCTCTCACAGTGGGACCTGTTACTTTGCCTACTCCTATCCATGTTATGTCGGGAAATTTAACATATAACTTGTTATTAGGGAGGCCTTGGATTCACAACATGCAAGCTGTCCCCTCTACATTGCATAGACAAGTTAAATTCGTTTATAACAATAAGACATATACTTTGATAGGTGATACTAATTTTCAAGCTTATTTACAAACATCTAATTCCAAAGGAGATTCTTCTAAGCCATCCTCGTCTAGTGATGACTCTCTAAACAAGAAACCTATCGATGAGTCTTCGCTCTCCGATGATCAAAATCCTTTGGATGAGTCTGGAACTCCTGAAGAAGATCCTTCTCGACTTGAAATTACACATAAAAAGGATTTTGATCCTGAGAAGGTTCTCGCAGAAGATGATTGGGGATCTCTTGATTTTAACCCTACCTTTGTAGGTGAATATAAGGTTCCTTCTAGAGAGCTTAAAGTTGAAAAGAAGGAAGAAGTTGAAAATCATAAAGTTGAAAAGAAAGAAGAAGCTAAAAATCAATCAACCTTACCTGAATCTATGAGTAATAATTTTGTGGCCGCCTCTCAAACTTCTTCTCCTCACACCTCTAATTATGAAGAGTTTGATTCTTTGTCTTATGAAAAACCACCTTCTCTTCCTGAAATGGCTGATCGTTATGGTCGTGGTTTTCGCATTTTTGCTAAGCATGGGTATCATGGAAAAGGTTGTGGTGCTAATGAACAAGGGATAAGAGTTCCTCTAGAGACTAATTTTCAACATTATGCCTTTGGACTTGGCTATAATCCCTGCAGACGTACTAAAGCTTCTAAAAGACCATGCATTAGTGTTAATGCTATCTCTACATCTTTATCAATGCAACACCCTGAGTATATTGATGAGGATTCTTCAGGTGATTGTGCTCTGGATATCTTCCCTACCGACGATGCTTTAGCTGAGTTCTTGGGAGCCTATGACACTCTTCCTCGTTATCATCACAATAGGGGACTCCCTTATTGTTTGAACACTGAAGCCTATTTTGGAAAAGAGATTGATAACGATAAGATTGTGAAAGAATTCCCTCAGTTAAAGGATACTCCTCAACAAAGTAATCTTCTCATAAGTGACACCACTGATGTTAAGATGGATCCTTGCAACAAAGAGAAAGTTATTAAAATTGGGAAATGTTTGGATGAAGAGGAACATAAACAATATGAAGAACTATTGCATGAATTCCCTGAGATCTTTGCTTGGACATATTCTGACATGCCTGGTGTAGATCCTAAGATCGTTACTCATAACATTGTCTTAGTTCCCGATGCTAAGCCCGTGAAACAAAAGATTCGAAAAATGAATCCTAAGGTGGCTCTGCTTGTTAAGGCTGAGATTGAAAAATTATTGGAGGCTGGATTTATCCGCCCTATTGACTATTCCCCATGGATTTCAAATATTGTCGCTGTGGCTAAACCAGATAACAAAATAAGAATGTGTACCGACTTTCAGGATTTAAACAAGGCTTCTTTAAAAGACGATTTCCCTCTTCCAAACATTGACATGATAGTTGATTCTACAGCAGGACATGCCTTGTTATCCTTCATGGATGGATTTTCAGGTTACAATCAAATTTTCATAAACCCTCAAGATCAATTCAAAACCGCTTTCACCACTCCTTGGGGTACGTTTTGTTGGATAATGATGCCTTTTGGACTTAAAAACGCCGGTGCAACTTATCAACGAGCGATGACCCTTATCTTTCATGATTATATGCATAAGATTTTAGAGGATTATGTTGATGATATTTTAGCCAAATCCTTTCTTCGCATGGATCATGTTAAAATCCTTCGTCAAATCTTTGAAAGAATTCGCAAGTATCACATGCGCTTGAATCCCCGAAAATGTGTTTTTGGTGTGGATAGTGGAAAACTATTAGGATTCATAGTTTCACATCGTGGGATTGAGGTGGACACTAAGAAAATAGATGCTATTGTTAACATGCCACCTCCTAGAAATGTGTCTCAACTTAAAAGCTTACAAGGAAAGATTCAAGCTATTCGTAGGTTTGTGTCTCAACTTGCGTATCGTACCTTTCCTTTTACTCAACTTCTTAAAAAGGATATCACTTTTCAATGGAATGAGGATTGTCAGCCAGCATTTGAAGATTTAAAAGCGTATTTGGCTAGTCCTCCTATTCTTCAACCTGCCGAACCTTCTAAACCTTTCCTTCTGTATACAGCTGCTTCTTCTCATGCTCTCGCAGCATTGTTGGCACAACATGATAAAGATGGTAAAGAATGTCCGGTTTATTACATAAGTCGTACCTTACTCGATTATGAGACCTGATATTCTGCGATAGAAAGACAATGCTTGGCCTTGGTGTTTGCGACTCAGAAATTGAGACATTATCTTTTAAATTCAGAAGTCCACGTCATGGTAAAGTTTGATCCTTTGAAGCATCTTTTCTCTAAAACTGATTTATCAGGACGTCTAGCTAAGTGGGTTATGATGTTAACTGAATTTGACCTTAAATTTGTTTCACAAAGAGCAATTAAAGGACAAGCGTTGACCGATCACTTAGTTGAGGCCCCTTCACCTTTCTCCTTCCCTAACCCTGAATCTTTTCCTGACGACTTCATTCTTTCTATAGAGAAAGATGAAACTTGGGAGTTATACTTTGATAGCTCTAAGTGTCGTACGGGATTGGGGGCAGGTGTTGTCCTGATTTCTCCTACAAAGAAATCTATTCCCTTATCTTATCGTCTAAATTTCCTATGTACCAATAACATTGCTGAGTATGAGGCTCTTATAGCAAGAATAAAAGCAGCCTTAGCTCTGAATATAAAACACATACATATCTATGGAGATTCGCAATTGATTATAAGACAAGTAACAGGACTATATCAAGCAAAACAAGACAAATTATCACAATATAAAGACCTTGCTATCTCTTTACAAAATTTTGATTCTTACACCATGGAACCCGTTCCTCGAAAAGATAATCGACATGTGGACGCAATGGCATGTGTGGCTTCTCTAGTATCTGTAGAGGACCCTATGGTCGATCTTAATTTTGTTATTCACAACCTTATTTCCCCAACTATTGAAGACGATTCTAGCCTGGTAACATGTTGTGACCTTATAGACTCAAATGAATGGTACTCGCATATCGTAAGATATTTGACCGATGGTACCTTTCCTGATTCCGCTAATAGTAACACTAGGGCTAGAATCCGCAAGCTGTCTGCTAGATATATCATCCTTTCTAATGTCCTTTACCAAAGGGGTTATGATGGTCTTCTCCTTCGCTGTCTTAACAAATCAGAAATCCCCGTTGCTCTTGAAGAGGCACATTCAGGTGCCTGTGGGGGGCATTTTGGGGGCAAATCCTTGGTTCATAGATTGCTTCGTATGGGATACTATTGGCAAACTATGCAGAAGGATTCCTTTTCATTTGTTAAAAAATGTCATCAATGTCAACAACATAATAATCTGATTCATGCTCCTGCCCAAGAGCTTCGTTCTCAAGTAGCTTCTTGGCCTTTCTCCGCATGGGGTTTGGATCTTATTGGTAAAATCTCTCCTCCTTCATCTCAAGGACACACCTTCATTATAACCGCAACAGATTACTTTACGAAGTGGGTAGAAGCTATTCCCCTTCACTCTACTACTGCTGAAGTGATTTGTCAATTTCTTCTAGAAAACATCATTTCTCGATTCGGGATACCTTCCACTATAATCTCAGATAATGGGACATCATTTAAAAACAAGGACGTGAAGAAATTCCTCGAGAAGTATCATATCAAACATCGATTTTCTACACCATACTATCCTTAATCAAATGGCCAAGCCGAATCATCCAATAAGATAATTGAACAAATTCTTCATAAAACCGTAAATAAGCATGGTAAGGATTGGAGTAACCAGCTAATCTATGCTCTTTGGGCCTACCGAATGAGTGTACGAATTGCTACGGGAACTACTCCTTATAATCTTGTTTATGGTGCTGACGCTATTATGCCCTTAGAGTTAGAGATTCCATCACTTAGGGTTTCTCTCAAAGGTATAGTAGATGATGACTCTTATAGAGAACAACGACTTCAACAGCTTGAGATGCTTGACGAACAGCGTATAAACGCTCTTGAGCATATTCAAGCGTATCACAAAACTCTACAACGAAGCTATAATGATAAGGTTATT
This sequence comes from Cryptomeria japonica, assembly GCF_030272615.1. Classification (NCBI taxonomy): domain Eukaryota; kingdom Viridiplantae; phylum Streptophyta; class Pinopsida; order Cupressales; family Cupressaceae; genus Cryptomeria; species Cryptomeria japonica. Next base: position 714,955,137 of record NC_081409.1, on the reverse strand, counting down.
CAACGTTCTTTCTCAGTAGGTGACTTAGTCCTTTATGAGAATCAGCGCAATGTGAATGCCTTACCTGCAGAAAAGGGAAAATTTAGTCCTAATTGGCTTGGACCATATATCGTTATTGAGGATTATGGATCAGGTGCTTACAAAATAGCGGATGTAGATGGTACGCCTCTTAAAGAACCTATAAATGCTATGCACTTGCGTAGATATTATGCTTAATTCTTCGTTCCTCATCTATCTTCTTTTCAATTCTTCAACATTGGATAATATGTTAGTATCTCCTAATTAAAGCAAAATAGAATTAAATGATATGTTGTTTAATCTATATTGCTTCGTTCCTGACAAGTGTGTCTTCTTACTTTATATAGTTTGTCTTGAATTCATTTATGTAAATTGTAAAAGATTTACATTCTCATTATGCTAGCATATTATACAGTGTCGTTATGTGTTAAGTAGAATCATATCATGTTGTGTTTAAGTTCAAAAATTAAATCACATTAGTTATATGATTCTTAGACTTAATGCATATTTCTTCCTTATCATCAATGTTGTACTTGATTAAATATTTTAATTAAGTCACACATGTATCAATTTAATCATGGAGCATTGAGAAATCAATCACATGGAAATTAAAATCTGAACATACATGTACATTTACCAAATGTATTAGATTTAATCAAAGCAAAATATACATTGTTTTAAGCATTAAAGATAACACATTTGAGACAAAAGAGAAGCATGTATATATACACATATATATGTGTGGATCGTATACAAATATAGGTCACTGTATATCCAAAATGTGACCTCTCCTACATCATAAAATAATCTCCTATCCCTAGGGCTAGTGGCTGGAGAGTGTCGGCTGGATGCTCCCTCCTGATCTGGCCGTGGAGGTGGACCCATGGGTGTGTAGCGCAATACAGACTGTGAGTGACTTCGAGAGGAACTCCTACGATCCCTATCCATAAGGATCGCGCGATAGGTGGTAGCCTCGGCTTGAGCCACTGCTAGATCTCGCCGCGCCTAATGGAGGTCCTCTGATAGGACTCTCTCTCTCTGTCGCGCCTGCTGGAGGTCCTCCGATAGGACTCTCTCTCTCTCTCCCTCCATATATCTACCTGTACTCAGAATGGGGAAAACAAATCCTCATGCCGACCCGCGTTCCCCTGAGGCCTATAGGCAATCTGTGAGGAACTGGGGATCTGTGCTATCATGGAAATGTCTGTCATTGCTTGCTGAATCAGGGAACGCCACTCCTGCACATTAGCTGTAGCAGTAGAATAGATTTTTGTTAGTACCATTCTATATCATCAAAACATTAATCAATCAACATAAACCTACTATACCTGGGTCTCCCTCACGCCAGTAGGGATCATGATACGGTAGCATCTGTGACTGGGAACTACTAGGCTCCCCTCGCTCGAATGATCTGTGCACGATGGGTGTAGGCTGGACGGTACTAGGAACGGGTCTCCATGTCGCCTCGTGTTCCCCCTTTTGGGGAATAAGAGGTGGATCCAGAGCTATGGTGTCGTCTCCTGAATGGTAGGGAGCTGCATCTGACTCCTCCTCGTCGTCCTCCTCCTCATCATCCTCCTCGTCATCCTCATCCTCATCCTCATCTGCATCATCACCTGCATCTTCCTCGTCCTCCTCTCTATCTGTATCCTCCTCCTCGGCACTGGGTTGATCGTCTGTAGGTGGGTCAGGATCTCCTGCCTCCTCATGACCCTCTCCCTCCTCTGGCTCCTCTGACCTGGATCCCTGGTCCTCGTCTTGGTCTCCATGTCTCCATGGGCCTGGATAGCCTGTCGGATGATCTGGTGGAAAGATAGGACCTGGATATGATCTCATAAACCATGAGATGTACCTGCGCTGTGCTCCAGGCTCTGCAGAATAATCAGTGACTACATCCTGATCAGATCCCTCTAAGTCTGTCATCTCGATATCATCTATCGTCGGTCTCGCTACTGCTCTAGGTCTGGGAAGGACCTGTGAGTGTCGAGTATAGATGGCCACATCGGCTGGAACACACTGCTCTAGCCCGAACTGCCTCCATACTCGATCGAAGTAGAATGGGACTATGATGTGTGAATATCGTCCCTGCAGTAGGCGGTTCCTCTGTAGGCATGCTAACTGTCTCTCCATACCATCCCATCTGTGCATCCGTAGGTAAGGTCTCCACACTGTCACCTCGGCTGTCAGTCTGTCAAAAATCACTCTCCAATATAACAAATCTCCAAACCTCCACTCGCTGGTAAGTGGATAAGCGAACACCCTAGGTCGCTCGCTCGCTGTACTCAGTGGAAAGACGACGGGCCTAGTGCATGTGAAGTGCTCTAAAATCCACACCTGCAGAAGTGTGCATGTCATCAAACTGAACCCCTATCCGAATACGTACTCCTCAAGGTCATGATAGAGATGTGCAAGCATACTCCGACCCCAAGCATACACTCTCCTGTGTCTCTCCATCGCTCTGATACACCATGTGAGACCCCCGTGCATGTGCATCCCTCGCCCATTAGGGCAGACGGCTAGTGCTATGATGGCTATCATAAGGCGTCTCAGAAGTGGTAACTCCCTTGTAGGATGTAAGAGCCAGCTAACCATAATGCGACCTCGCGTCTCGCTCGACATGACTCTCCCTATGCAGTACACCTGCTCTCTCTGATGATCCTCCGCTGACCGATTGGTCGCATATGTAACTGTCGCTCCTCTGATAGGAAGACGAAGTATACAGTATACATCCTCGAGTGTGACCGTCAACTCTCCTACCGGAAGGTGAAAAGTGCATGTGTCAGGATCCCATCGCTCCATCAGTGCCATCAGCATCACAGGATGAAATCGAATGGCCGGCATGAGAATCATATACCACAATCCCACAATCGATAATGTGTCTCTCTCTGACTGAGTCAGCCACGGAATCTGATCTCGCAAACTGTGAAGAATATGTCCCGCTGTATGCTCTCTCATGTACGGGAGACCCTGCAACACGAAAACATGACCGTAATCAGTACTCAATCATCGAAATCGCAAATGCAAACAGTCGAACATTGTATGCTAGCCCTGAAACCTCTCGCCAAGCCCTGATTGGGGACCATGGCGCCCTGTCAGGGACCATGGCGCCCTGAGGGGACCATGGCGCCCTGTCAGGGACCATGGCGCCCTGAAGGGACCATGGCGCCCTGAAGGGACCATGGCGCCCCTGTCATGGACCATGGCGCCCTGAGGGGACCAGGGCACCCCACAGGGACCATGGCACCTTGGGTGGGCCCCGGTCAGCCTTCAAGGCCTGCATACGATCACGGAAAAGTCAAACATGCGAAAAATCAAAAGTCAAACGTTCAGTCAACTCAACTCATCTAGTGGCTCGTCGTCGATCACGGCCTGGCGCAGGATCTCGATCCTCGTGGGACGCTCCGGTCGTCGTGAAGGCATGATGATGGCTACGTGGGCTCCGCTGCACTGAATAGTATTCTGAAATCAACAAAGTGACGAATACAAGTGTCACTTTCGAAGTATATACTCTCGTTTGTTTACTCTTACTTTTTGAAACTCTAATTTTCCTCTATCATTCATTTTATCATAACTTGAGTTTGGGAGATGCGATTTTCGAGCTGTTTGTTGTGTTGGAATCGTATTTTCATTCCCCTACTCTCGGGATGTTCCAAAAAGTGCTCTGATGAAGCCTATTTAGTGAACACCCCTCATCAATACTCTCTTACACAATTTGTCGCAAGTAAACATGCTACCCTGTTTCACCTCCTTAATAAGAAAGTCGAAACAGGGGGGGGCATATAGCTACTCACAGATTTCATCACTTTCCCTAGTAAGCATTAGGTGATTTTGTGATCTAACGTGTGTTTTGTAGGGTGCGGTTCCTAACTGTGTACTACAGATACCGCTGGGGGCTTCGTCCGACAACTTATGGATATATCCTTTTTCAAATGATGTTTACTTTTCTATACTTTAGCTTGCATATGCACATAGTACTCATATGACCGCTAAAGTGGGGGCTAAATGTAGCGTCGTAAATTGTACGCACTCTCTAGGGTGGTACAATTTCACACCTAGTTTAGCACCCGCCTTAGTGCATTTTACATTTTGCATTGCATTTCTCCTTAAGCACTTAATTAATCGAATTAATTAGGTCTAAGGTCCTATTTCATCATTCTCTACATCATAAAGTTGGGCCCTTTCACTAAAGTGCACCCTTCGCATTTTATTCCTCTATACATCACTTAATCAAAAACCCTAATTAAGTCCTATTTTCGAACTTGGGGGCTTGGTTTTGGGGTCAAAACATCTCAAAATCACCTGTAACTTCGGGATTCTCTCTAAAATCATCATATCCGACGGCCCTGAAAATTTGGTGAAAAGTTGTCAGGACCATGGCGCCCAGAGTGCACATGGTCCCGAACATTTTTCCCAAAATTTTAGGAGCACAATCCAATCATAAAATAAAGCTTAACCCCAAGAAATTGGTGGGATATTCAATCTCTAGGTCGGCCAAAAGACGAATTTACGATCTAGGGTTTCCTACATAAGAGCTCTCTTTCTTCATTTGAAGGGATCCGATTTTTGTTTTCAGGAACTTCATATGCAGCGAAAGAGCAGATCTTTGAAGACTTCAACAACATTCAACATCCTTCTATCAAACATCTATCAATTTCATTCATTCACTTAGGGCTTGGAAGACATTGAAGAACAATAGAAGATTACCGACTGAAGATTGGCTTGTACTCCTCCCTTGAGGGTTGGGTATGATTTCATGTTGTTTTCATGTCTTAGAATAAGCTTCAATACATCATTTATTCATGCTTTAGATCACATTGCATTTTGATTTAGAGCATTTACATTATCATTTACAAGCAATTAGGGTTTACTTTCTAGGTTGCTCTAGTTTGCTTTCTTGCATTTTTGGACCTTGCACACACACTAGGTCTGCACACACAATACATTTTACAAACAACTTGGCTATTCGTGGAGGTGGAAATCACCGAAGCGGGGGTTTGACTAAGGCAAAACCCTATATAGCCGCCCATACACCCTTTTTCAGATATCATTGCAGGTTTCGGGAATCGGACGATGCCGCAGGATACAGATCCGGAGAGAGAAGGTCGAGATAGCACCCTATATCAAGTTGTAGAGTAGAAGACTGGGATAGGGGCGCTGGGCGCCCTGGTCCCTGGGACAGAGGCGCTGGGCGCCCTGGTCCTCCGGACAGACAGCTTACAGACAGCTTCCCGACAGTGTTTCAGAGTGCAGAACAGCAGTTTCTGGTGCAGTTTTTAGGACAGTGGCGCCCGCGTCCCCATCCCGAACATTTTCAGTTCGATTTTGACTCCGGGTACACATCTGCATTCTTATTTCATCCTTGTATTTACAGCTGTTCATTGTTTAATCTCAATTCTGCAATCTTGTTATTAGTTCATACTTGCATTTTGGGATTAGGGTTTGAACTTGCATTACTTGATCCTATAATTTCAACAAGGGAATAGAAATCCTAATAGATATCCCGTGGCTCTCTCTTTCACCAAAAGAAGTAGCCAATTGTGCGATATCTCTAGGCTCTTTCGTATTCCGTAATGTGTGTCAAAAGGTAGGATTAGGGCATGATTAACCTAGTCTCGCTTTTTCCCCTACACAGTTTGTATACTAGTTAATCTATCTTCTTAAAGTATTATCTTATCTTCATACATTGGGCAATTTATCACTTTAGATCATTTTTGTATATCCTTCCATTTATATATAATTATATCTAGGTACACTGATAATTAGGTCTATATGATCTCTTACTCTTATGTCTAGTTACTAAAAACATGTTATTTATTATTTTTCATCAATGAATTATCATCATTATTTTATTTTTTTTCAACAAGAGCATGCTATTTACAATCCTTTATTGTCATGCCTATTATTTTAGAGAATATAATAGATTATCACTATTTGATCACGCATTTTTGCATCTTAGTATCATATGATTGTTCCTCACATGATGATCTTGTATTGTCATTATCTTGCATGATCTTATGATCATATCTTGGTTTATAGAGTGTAATGATCTTACATTTCAATATCTTATTTTAAGCACTTACTAGCAATCCTTATATATTCTTACTCTAAGCGGGATCATCTTATTTCCCACTTCTTTATTGATCTTATGTATGAAATATTTTATATTGGTTTTAATTGTTGATGCATTTTACAAGAAATGAATGCATTAAATTGAATATATAATAGATTTATGAAGTTTCATTGAAAGTTTTTATTAAGTTTTGTGCGCAAATTTTATATTTAAAGATTCAATAGTATGTACATGTATATTTTTTTAAGTTCAATATTATATTATATTTCATGTGTATCTCATTCAATAACATAGAAATGTTACTATTTATAAATGTTTCTTTAAAAAACTAAAATAGATTCTTCTTTGACATAGAGTTGTATATAATTCATGTATATATTTATATATGTAGGAGCTCTTTGTTATCATGGATGTCTTTGACATAGATGAACTATTAGGTGAAAATCCCCCACTACAATCCCCTCCTCCTCCTCCTCCACCTCCACCTCCACCTCCTCCACCACCACCACCACCACCTCCACCTCCACCCCCTAGATTGGATGAAATTCATTTAAGAGAACGAATTATTGAAAACCTACAAGTGATTGAACAAAATATTACTGCTATCCAAAATGAGCCAATCATGCCACCCCATCTTACAGAGTTTGCAAAATCAATGCAAACTGTTGTCGAGTCAGTTAGATCTGTTGATTCTCAATTAGATCAATTTTATAGACGACAACAAGAGTTGCGTGATTTTTATGCCAATGGTTTAACTTATAGGCAAATCACTGATCTCAAAATAACCAAAGCTCATTTATGTCCATATTTTACTAACCCAAAAACAAGAGAACCAATGCAACCTAACCAGAAAAGAATTTCAATTAGGTGGTGTGTGCATCCAGAAATGGCTAGACACTTTTGGGATAGATGGTGGATGGTTTTTGATTATCCACCACATCGTAATTATGAGGTCCCTTTTTATTTTTCGAAGAAATTATACTGTGAGTTTGTAATGCACCAAAAACCAAATTATTTTGATATTAAGTCATTCCAGGGTGTTGTTCGTGGAATGCCACAGCATAGATTAGGGACAAGGAGTAATAATCATCTACCAGATCCACCCATAGTTCCACTTGTTGCTCCATCGATTCCTGCAAATGTGCAGAACACATCATTCATTTCAACATTAGATGCTTTGACTTCCCTCATAGGTAACCTGAGTGAGCAAGCTACTCACATGGCATCCGCTCCTTGATGGATCCCACATATGTGTTCGAGTTGTCATGAGACATGTGTAGGTCCTGCTGATCTAGGATCTACTTCAGTTTCAGCTGATCATGATGCAGCAGATGATAGTATGATGACATCATATATGGATTTTCTTTGCTCTGATGATCATCTTGACCAGGTATAGATATATATATACATGTGCATGTCAATCTTTAAATACTTCATTAAATATAGGTATAAATTAAGTGGATGTCTTTTTTTATACAATATAATACTTCATTAAATAAATTTGGTTTATGTAGATAAGGACTACACCTAATATTAGAGTCAATATTGCATCTACTGGAACACAACTCGGCACACCTTATGGGGTGTAGTATCAATTTCTATCTAGACATTGTACTAGCTTTTTAAGTTAATATGTTATCATTGTATACTATATAAATTTTCATGTTGATACATTAAATGCTTCTTTCTCCAAGATTCAAGTCATGAGGGACTCTCTACATCACATCGAGAAGAGGGTGTGACTACTGTGACACCATCTATGGTATGTATTTTAGAATTCATAAGTTAAATATGAACTCTTACAACATTGTAACTTAACTTGAAATTATTTAATACACACATATATATATGTTCACTAAATATGATTTCATTAAATGCATGTTTATAGGTGGATGCTACTATTAGGATAGGTTATCGTCATAATTTTTATCAAAGCCAATTTGAACGCACATCGACATCCTTTGAGGTCTGAATATGTAATACTTAATTTGATCTTATTTTGACTGTTAATTTAAGATTTAATTGGACATTTTGAATTTGACCTTGTACAGGAGTTAGCTAGCACTACATTTGGTGTTGATACTGCACAAGATACTGCTAGAGGATCTGATGAGCATATGGTAAGTTTGTAACTTAATTTATGAATTCCAACTGTATTTGATAAATGATTCTTTTAATAGTTAATTTCAAGTATTTTAATATTATTATTTTCTTGTACAGCATGAGACAGGTGGATCTGGATCACGTCCCAGGGAGAAGAGACCATGAGATGTTATTGATGATAGCACTTAGATTTTACTATTTATTTGGCTCTGATATGATGTACATGTACTTTTTAATGGACTTTACACATTTGTTTACACGTGTAATTATTTTTTAACATTGTATATATTGTCTTGGACGTGCACATACTTTATATATATGGATAGTTGCATAATAGGATTAGATCATATATATATATATATATATATATATATATATATATATATATATATATATATATATATATATATATATATATATATATATATATATATATATATATATATATATATGGATTAGATATTATATGCATTATGTGGACTTAAAATTTTATTTATGGAAGTTGTGCTTAAATAACTTTATACGGATTATGTGGACTTGAAATTTTATTTAAATAACTTGTGATTAGATAAAATAAAGGTGTACATCACGAACTAACAATGATGATAAGACCAGAGTATCGAAACATATCTTATAATTCTAACATATTCTAAATTAAAAAGTATTAATCATCATAGATAAGCAAAATATATAATCAAATATATAATTACCATTATAATAATAATGATGATAAGAGAAAAGTATGAAAATAAATATATTAAATAGAACTTGATTAAAACATAATTATCTCATTCAGTCTCTCATTTATGTATATTACACAAAATGTAATCAAGAAGACCTATCTAAAATAAAATAAACAGTCTATTTAAATTATAATAACAAGGATTTATATCTCTCAAAATACAACATAAAGTATGCACAAACAATAGTAGTCATTGAGGCCAAGTCTACTCTAAGAGACCTGGAAACAAAAATACATATGATTAGTTTTGTTTTATTTTTTAAGCAAAAGTGGCAAGCCACATTAATAAGAAAACTGATTCAAGAGCTCAATAGGGAAAGAATCAGGAAGAAAACCATATATCCTTGCTCAGATACAATGAACCAAAGAGGGAAAAATGCTATGAGAAGAAGCCCCCCGAAGATCCGGAGAGATAGATAGAACCTCCCCATAGAACAAGCCTCTTAGGGGCCAAATTTAGAGTAGCGGGTCAGGACGAGACCGGAAGAAAACTTAAAAACTGACCCCCACAACCGGTTATCATGCAGGCTTGGAAAGCAAAAATCTAGTTGTCGGAACACTATAGAGTTGCCACGACCGGTTACCGGTTGTGTTATACCAAAACTTTAATACCGATATGTTGTCCTCTTTGACCGGTTCATTAAAAACCTCCATTACCGGTACTAGCTGGCAGGCTAAGAAGATGACTCTGCTATCGGCATAAACGCATAAACCAACACCGGTAAACAAGGGACAGTCAAAATTTTTTGGGTTATACCGGTTGCCATCATATTTTTGACACATCAAAAAGGAGCATATTCTGAATAGCAAAAAACAAGGCCAGAATTACTTTACTTGTCCATGGCTGCATCCTCCTGGGTCTGAATTTTAGGGGCATCGAAAGCGGGCTGAAAGGAGGTAGTCCATCCCATGGCCTCATCCTACACCGGTGCATTGAGGTCTGGCACCCTATCTATAGCCTGTCCCCTTTCCACAGGTTGCGAAATTGGCAGATAGGGATCAACGTTTTCTATTTCTAGAATCACCATGAGAGCCCCGACTTTAAGTTTGAATCTATGCACAATATGGTCATCCAATTGTTTGCCAAATTTTTGCAGGCCATTCTTCACATGGTGGAAGTTTTGTCATTCGAGGGCATGTTTTATGCGGTCATAGAGCACCATGTAAGCATGACCGGTTTGAATAAAGTATCATGGAAAAAGGCCCCCGAGGAGAGCTGACCCCTGCCATAGATTATAGTTTACCAGGGCTTCATGGAACGAGGTCAATGCAACCACATCTTGTCTTACCAACTTAAGGAATACTAGTTCAAGCAGAGGAATAGATTGCAAGAGATCCAGGGCATTGGACATAAAGGAATTGAGAAGTTGATAGGGATAAAGAATTTGTTTGGCTTGAGGGGACAAAATCTCTCACCTATGAAGTCTTTGACAGCTCTTCTCAATTGTGGATTGTGCAAAAGAAAAAGTTGGTCGAGGTCCCTGTCATTGATGTGTCCATGAAAAGCAGCCAAAGGTTCTGAAATTTTCACTGAAACCCCATCGTTCCATGGCATATACTCCCAATACATTTGCTTGCACCCTACGCAAGAGCCATTCTCCATATTGTAGAGCCCTGAGATACTTCAAAAATTTAAAAAACTTTGATAATTTCCGTTGAGAACTATGTATATAAAAGCAGGCTGGTTTCCATTTATAAACAAAAATTAGCATCTCGAAGTGCAATAAATGATCGGACTTTAAAATCAAGTTTGTGATTTCTTGTATTAATTTGTGACCATAATGTAGTTGAGAGGATGTGTGAGAGGCCTAAGTCTGTTTTGCCCCATGTGAAGTGACATTATGAAAATCCCATAGTACTCCGCACTAAACTTTCATTCATACCAACAACAAACTTCTTTTGATTGCATAAATGCTAGTGTCCTATTAGTCTTCATGGTCGTGGGCACCGATTAAATGCCTACGTCGAGTACTTATTAAGAAGTAATTTGTGATTAGAGAGTTGTACGTTCCTTTTGAACCAATTCAAGCAATTTGGGAAAAGATGACAGTTTAGTGGGAATTACAACAGACTCAACTGAAATGCCATCGCAACCCATATTTGCTAACATGTCAGCAACAGAGTTGCCCTCTCTTAATGTGTGGCTGACAATGTAGTTCGAAAAAGTGTCGAGTAGATCCATGGTATGCTTCAAAACATATGATAGATGTCATGTCTTAGATATTTTCGAGGTAATTAAATTGATAATAACTAATGAATCCCCTTCTATATGTATATTGGAGAAGCCACACTTCCTTGCTAACACCAGGCCAACTAGTAAGGCGTTTGCCTCCGCCAAGTTATTTGTACCTAGAGGGATGGGTGAAGCTTGGAAAGCACACATTTTGCCAAATTGATCTCGAATACAAACTCCAATTCCCGACTTCCCTGGGTTTCCACGGGAAGAGCCATTGAAGTTGATCTTAAATAAATTAGGTGCTAGGGGTACCCATTTTATGGAAGACCTAGCTCTCACATGAGCTGAGGACCAGTTCGGGGGAATCCCTATTGGAAAAATAATACCATTCCATGATTTTGCAATTACCTTATCCCACTAGGTGAATGACTGGAAGTCCTTGGAATTAGCGAGAGAAGAATTTATGATTTCTACAATTGAATTTTCCAACTTGATCAAAACTTGATCCAGAGAAGAGGATGTTTTTCTGAAAATTCTTTTGTTCCTCTCCCACCAAATGGCCCAAATAATATGAGCAGGAGCACATTGCCAAATGCTTGAGAGGGTTGATGTAAAGAATAAAAGAGGCTAAGAGTTAAACATATCCCACAGTGATTTCAGAAAGGGCATCATAACTTGGAGTTTATTCATGATGAAGAACCAAAATTGGGAGGCAAAGGTGCATTGTAAAAATAAATGATCAACTGTTTCTTCCTCTAAGCCACAAATACACAATTAAAAGCTTGTGTAATGCCTAGTTTTGCTAGTCTATTTGCTGTTAGGATTCTTTTGTTCAATGTTAACCATGCAAAACAACCTACTTTTGGTAGAACAATGTTATTCCAACAGAATGAGTATGCCCAACTACTTACCTTACTACTATAAGGCTTTGTAACCTTCTTTAATTGAATATTGCCCTGATTTAGAAGCTACCCAAAATAACACATCATCTCTATTAGACATGAGAACTGTCCTATTCAATAAAATATTTGCCAATGAGGAAGATTGCTTGGTGGATATTGGGAGAAGAATGGGATCTATCCAGATTATTTTCCCTGAATATATTTCTACGGCAGACACATAGTCACTCAGTTTTGTACCCCAATGAGCTATAGCTATATTCATAGTGTCTTCCATGTTATCCAATTGAGCAATAGGAGGGTACCCACACCATGAGTCTATCCAGAAGTTAGCACTGAGACCATTATTGATTTCCCATGAAACGTACTTAGATATTACATTTCTTGAATCCATCATAAAATTCCAAATAGCGGACCCCTTTGGAGGATCTAAAATTGTCAACACTCTTGATGGTTGAGTGTTGTCCAAATATTTAGCTTGCATAATCTGGCACCATTTGGAAACCGGATTAGAGTACATTTTCCAAATCAGTTTCCCTCCAAAAGCCTTGTTGCGATGCTTCAAATTATGAAGCCCAACTCCCCCTTGGAATTTTTGGCATGACATATTTTCTAGAGAGACTAAGGGGATTTTTCTTTCATTTGTCATATTACTATTCCATAGAAAATCTCTAACAATTTTCTACAATTGTTGAATGACAGATGATGGAGCTTTGAGAATAGACATGTAATAGTTCGGTATTGATGTTAACACTGACTTGATAAGAAGAATTCTACCTGATAATGAAAGCCACCTTACTTTCCAAGCTGAAATTCGCGCCTTGATTCTACCAATAACAACAGACCAATAAGAAGGTTTGTTTGTTCCCAAAAAAAGGGTATGCCAAGGTAAGAAGATGGAAATTGATCCATTGAGAAGCCCAAAGTCTTGGATATTCTTAGTGACAAGATTGAAGGTGTGTTGAAAATGAAAATCTTAGACTTAGCAGCATTAATTTTCTGGCCTGAAGCGGAAGAATAGATTTCCAATGTTTGCTTGATGAGCTTGGCTTCTTTTAGAGAAGACTTACCAAATAACAATGTATCATCAGCAAAAAGAGAGTGATTTACTACTATTGAAGTTCTTGGAAGAGTGACACCAAGCCAAAGCCCTTTTGAAGATTGAAAATTGATGTATCTGCTAAAGGGATCTACCATGAGAATGAAGAGAAAAGGTGATAAAGGGTTGCCTTGTCTTATTCCCTGTGTACCCTGGAAAAACCCTGAGGGATGTCCATTTATTAGAATATAAAAATGCACACTTGAGACATAAGTTTTGATCCATTTGCACCATTTGTCTGAGAAGCCAAATTTTGATAATACCTTAAAGAGAAAATCCCACTTAATCCGGTCGTATGCTTTCATCATATCAAGTTTGACAACAAAATTTGCTTGTTGGTTTTCATGGATAGAGTGTAAAACCTCATGTGCTACTAGGGCTCCTTCCATAGTCTCCCTACCTGGGACAAAACCCCCTTGTTCTGGTGAGATGATCCTAGGTATGAGATATTACATTCTAAGGTAAATGGCCTTAGTTACGATCTTGTATATTGTGTTACAAAGAGAAATATGTCCGAACTCTACGAATGTTGATGGAGAAGGAGTTTTTGGGATGAGAACAATATTTGTTGCATTAAAACTTTTTAGCATTTCTCCCCTTTTCCTAGATGATTAGTTTTTATAATGAGGATGCATTGAATTTAAAATACAACATAAAGCATACATCACGACTCTTCAAAGGGATTTCCCTTAAGGGTACAAAAATTTAACTTGTAATTATTCAAAATGAAACATAAAGTATGCACAAATAACTTGGTTTTCATTGATGCCTTCTACTTGTGGTAGACCTGAAACAAAATTACTAGATTAGATTTTATAATTATGATGCATGATTTAAAATGCTATATAAAATATGCATCACGACTTTTAAAAGGGAGGTGGATTAAGGGTTCAAATTATAACTTACTTGATATTCATTCTGTTATACCATCTGCATCCTCTCTCTTTTGCAAAGCATCTATAATTGTCTTGTGCTCTTCCATAGAGAGAGTCCATAATTGTTTATTAGCAGGCCTACCATGATATCTATCCAATTTTATATTAGTTACCACTAGCAAATGCGAGTAATGTATAATCTTCTTCTCTAATTCATAAACTTCAAATGTGGGCAATCCATTCTTTCTTGTTAGATATTTGTGTAGCCAAGTGCCAACAACAACCATAGATCCTGTTGGATAGTCATAACCATCATCATCTACTCGAGGAGTGTTTAGCTTATGTTTTAACTCTACACATTGAGTCAAACAATACTCTGTCCCCTCTTCATTGTCCTCTGGTGCAACAATAACATAGACATGTCCTGTGCACAAAACAATTTTATTTTAATATTTAATGAGAAATAAAAACAAAAATATACACTGTAAGATTTCATATATATGTACTATTTAATAAATCAAAATAAATTTCAAAAATAATTTTACCTTGTTTTATAAGATCTGAAATGCGATCATAGTCATTTGATGCAAACATTAGATCCATATCTTCATCAGTTCTTTCATGCGGATCATTTGCATCTATGGGTGTCAATGATCTTTGTTGCCATTCTTCAACCCATTCTTTATTCTCACAAAATTCCCAATCTTCGAAAACACAAAACTGACAAAAGCAAGCAAGCTGCCTTGTGAATATAGTCCATGTGTTTGAATTAGAACTCTTAAACGAATGCCATTTAGCTGATCCAATGATGGTATTACAATCATGCCAAATAGGAATACTATCTTCCTCTACCAATCAGAAGAAATGTCATATTGCAGAGTTCTCAGTTGATCCTTTTGACAACTTTGAATTGCACCAATCTACAATTGCATGAGCATCTCTGAATTTCACTGCATCCTTGAATTTCAATTGTTCTCTAGCAAGAGCTCTTTTTACACAAGCACCAGCTCCATCATGTTCCCCCTTACCATGTCCCACTTCAAAAAAACTCCATAAATGTTGGACATTGGTTATCTTGTGAACTTTGCATAGCCAATAAAACATTCTTGCATTTTTGAATTGTCCAGTGTAGTTATCTGACCATATCATATGTTGTTTCATGTCAATTTCTCTTTCCTTAAGATTATCATGAAATACCTCGAAGAAATGTTGAACAAACTTTGACGAGTGTAATTGATTATCACTAACATAGAAATGATACTCCCTCAAAAAAAAATTGTTACCTTATGTACTGTCATGGTCATGTCTATATATAATGTGCAAAAATATGGCCACTTGCACTGAGTTGTAGTATTGTGATTGAGTTTCCTCTTGTGGTTTTAGAGTATAATTTTCTACAAAACCACAACTGATACTATTGTTCCAACTGGAAATGTGTTCTTGCATATGCGAAACTGTCCATCAAGCCATCGGGCATGTTGGGAATGTTTCATATATTTTGGAACAATGTGACTTTTAAACTCACCGATAAATAAATTCACACTATTCTATTCTGTAATCAATTCTAAAAGTTTCCCCATCTTTCCATCCTTTAGAGGGTATTCTATATTTTTAAATCTCCTAACATCAACCATTTTTTGTCCAAACTCAGATGAAAGATGTTCATGAAAACATTCACCTATCAAAGAATAGTTCCCACATAAATTGCAAAGGTCATAAATGCATGAATTGGAAAGAAATAATTGTTCATTAGGTGGTTACAAAATAAACATGTAATAAAATCTTTTATAGTTTCAGGTGGAACATAAACACCTCAATCCCGCACAAGATCATTACCATGCAACATACAACATATATATCGAAAAACATCATAATAGTAACGAAACTGAACATGAGTTTTACAACAACAAGATATTCTTTGTTTATTGATTTTAACATACCAAGGTTTGTATTTTTCATATGATCTTTGACTAATTCGTAAATTCATTAGCACAAATTCATCACTAATTTTTTTAAAGAATTCAGTTTGAGTCATGTCAAGAAGATGTTTTGGATGAGGATCACGAATTTTTGATCTCACCCTTAACTTTAAAACATCTCTAGCATTTGATGAAACTCTAGTCCGACCTTTGAAGTCTACCAGTAAAACTCCAACAATGGTTTAGTGGATCAATTTCAATTGTGTCTCTTCTTTTGGCCGCTCTTGACAAGGTTCTACGATGTAAGTTCAAATAGCCACTTATATCACTTAACATTCTTTTACTAACAATTGTTTTGTCAACTATAGCAATTGTTATAACTCTATGTGTTGCATTCGTATCTTTAGATCGACTTGTTTTTCCAATAGAATCGATGGCACTGGCAACAATAGATACAACTTACTTATATGATTCATCTTTTCTTTTTGGTTTTGCATAAATACCTATTTTTTTCATGACTTTACGCATTTTTTACATTTTTATTAATTGTAGCATTAATTGACATTGGAATCCTAACTTTTTATTATAGAAAAATTGTTTATATAATCTGTTTGCATGTGTTCTAATTTGTCTCCAAGAAGCTAACCCATTAAGATTATCTAGCACATTGCTATAAATAGTAAATAAATTACATTCATTTTCTTTCAAAGAGGGTGGTGTAATATTTTCAATTTTTATTTCTTTTCCTATTGGTGTATGAAATTTATATCCAGCTTCATTTAAATCAGCAATTTGATTGGCATCATAGTCTTGGGGATTTAAAAACATACCAGGATTCGCATCCACATGAACATTTGCATCAACAATCATACCCATGTTTGGTTCTACATTTCTTGTGTCCATCATGATCTCTTCAATGGTCTCATCTACAACTGGCACTGAACTAGATGCTTCATAAGTGTTATTCAATTGTTGTTATTGTGATCTTCGATCTCTTTGGCATTTTGCATCATTCTCTCTTTGTGCTTGAATTTCGTCTACTGTCATTGTCCTCTTTTGTTTCTTTTGACATTGCTTAGAACCCATCTTTACAAACTCCTCTTCAAAAAATAATATCTTTTTACTGAGTTCTTCATAAATTTTTGTAAAAAATATTAAAAAGTACTGCCAAATGATGTAAAAAATGTTTGTTAGTACGGATTTCAATGATAGTGTGGTAAATTGATGCAGTCTGTCTTTTTTTTTTTTACAGTAATGGTTATTTAGGAACGGGGGCCTGTTAGTAAATCCAATGGTCAAAAAAATGGAACGGGCCCCCGTTTTATAAACGTGTCCCATTTTGTGGAAGTTGATTCCACAACCCACCACTTGGCTCGGGATTAGGCCTGGGATAGGCCTGGGATGGCCACACCTGAGACATGGACCTGCAAATTCAAATCTCAATGAATGAAAGCACAAATATGAACTTTTGAAATAGTTTATGTGCCTCTAATTAGATAATTTTTATACGAAATTAAAACCCATTTCAAATTATACTATCTAGATTCTAAATATATAAATTTATTTAAATATTGATTATTTTAACTATTTTTCATTTAATTTATACTAAATCGGGTCCATAAACTTGAAATATTAACTAATTTTATTAATTTAATAACTTTTTTATTTTAATGAATTTTGAAAAAAAAATTATGTCATCAATCTACATAAAATTATTTTATATTTAAAAAAAATTTTAAAAAAAAATTAAGTTTATGTCAAATTATGTGGGTCGTACACGTCAAATTTTTAAAAAGATAATTACGGCCATTTAAAAATTAATTAAAAAACATATTAGAAAAAAAAATACAGAAAAATATGCTCATCAATCTTCAGTGTGTTACAAACCATTTCCCAAAATGGTTTGAGAAAATAATTTCAATTGTGTCAAAAAGTGTGTGTCGTACACATGCATGGTATGGTCCTGAAACAAGCATTTTTAAAACATAGTTTTTAGAACTCCATTCAAAAAGTTATTTTTTATAATGTGGGTATTAAAATAAATTACATATTTGGAAAGTACACTTAGAAGGCTATTTTTTATATTACTGATTTTTTCCAAGATTCAATCTCTAAGTGTTTCAAAATTTAAGCTCAAATGAGACAAAATCTTAAAATCAAGGAAAACACTTCCATTTTTTGGCCAAAAAGTGGACTCAACTTCTTGCACTGACCCTATTTGTATATGTATATATATGTATGTATGTATGTATGTGTAGCGTCATAAAATTATGATCCTTGCAATTTTTGACCGCATCTGGGTCTTTGCATTAGTGGATGAATCCCTAAGCCTAATTGGAGACCCGAGACATGCTCAAAACATTTGAAACTTGCATTTTCTACCACCCCGCACTGTCTTTCTGTCACTACCTATCCTAAATTACGGCAGGACAGGGGCATGGCACCCTTGTCCCAACTCTATTTTGGGCCTTTGATCAAACCTTGCATGGGGCTTGTCAATTGTGAGCGGGAAAAAGTTTTCCTATGTCGGCCTAAGATGAAAAATTAGCTAAATACCCCTAATTGGCAAGTATATAAGGATCATTTGCCCTCCTATATCAATAAGCGAAAACTAAGTTCAATAAGTGAAAGTAAGGTGAACAAATGAGAAGTCCCCATTATCATCATCAAACATTCAAGCATTCCTTCAAACATTGAGCATTTCAAGTTTCCTTTCAAGGCTAGGTGTTGCATTCAAGTAAAGGATTCAACCATTGAAGAGGACATCTCTATCAACATTCAAGACATCCTATTCCACATATCCTTTCAAGAAATTTCATCAATATTTCAATTGCATCCTCTCTTGAGGTGGATTTTACTTCAGACATTCCTTTTCATTCACTTGCAACATTTTTCAATTACTTGGTTAATTCCAAAATGGGGTTTGACCTGAAGGCAAACCCCCAATCCCAACAACATTTTCCTCTCTTTTATGTGTGTAGGCTACACGTGTGCGGTCGTAATTGCAAGTTTAGGCTTCATTTTTCAGAGATGGAAAAACCCTTTTCGGCGTGTAGATTTTTTGAAGGACGAGGTGCAACTTCAACCTAGTCCCAACACGTTTTGGTCAGATTTGCAGGGAATCTTCATCTCAACATTTTACTGCTAATTCCAGGTGCACAACTTCATCCCTCATCTCTATCTCAAGATATAATTGCTTCTTTGATATCTTTACACTTAGTCTCAATTTGCTTAATTCAACTCGTCTATTTTAAAAGAGGGTCAATTTACTTTCCAAATACACTCTAAATCCCCTACAATTCACTTAGCATTCAATCTCTTTCCATTAGAATTGGATCTAGTGAATTTAACCCATATCTTCTGGAGAGAAGCATTGAGCACTTCTATGTACACCTTGAACTAGATACAAGTAAATAAAGGGACAAATAAAACTCCCTATGAATTATGGTGTGGATACTCACCTAATGTCTGTTATTTTAAAGTATTTGGAAGCAGGTGCTATATCAAGAGGGATGAGTACTCTAGAAAGTTTGATCCCAAGAGTGATGAAGGAACCTTCTTAGGTTACTCCACAAAGAGTAAAGCATACTGATGTTTGAACAAAAGGACTCGTAATATTGTGGAAAGTGCAAATGTCTGAGTAGATGAGTTCTCTGAGAAAAATGAACATGACAACAAGAGTGAACCAGAGTATTATAAAGGATTCGAGTACACTGCACCGGTCGAACCTGCTGAAGAGAATCCTGTTGTAGTGGAAAATGAAGAAGCTTGTGAAGTAGAACCTATACAACCAGTAGAATAAGCTCCAAGAAATGAACCGGTACTAGCAAAGTATGTCAGAAACAATCACTCCGCTGAAAATATCATTGGTGACAAAGATGCTGGAGTACTGGCTAGAAGAAGAGCAAGAGAGAATGATTGTCTGCTCTCCATAATTGAGCCCAAAACATCAAAGGAGGCTTTAAAAGATGATGAATGGATCAAAGCCATGGAGGAGGAACTAAAGCAGATTGAAAAAAATGAAACTTGGACTCTAGTGGCTAGACTGGAAAACAAAAATGTAATAGATACCAAATGGGTGTTTAGAAACAAAATGGATGAAACCGATCAAGTGGTAAGAAACAAAGCAAGATTAGTCTGCAAAGGCTATGCTCAGGAAGAAGGTTTGGACTATGGAGAAAACTTTGCGTCGGTGGCTAAGCTGGAAGGGGTCAGAATTTTCTTGGCCTATGCTGCTTAAAAAAATTTCAAAGTTTACCAAATGGATGTCAAATCAGCATTCTTGAATGGTGTTTTAGAGGAAGAAGTATACATAGAGCAACTGGAAGGGTTTGCATCTGAAGATGGAAGAAATATGGTATGCAAGTCACAAAAGGTTCTATATGGGCTAAAACAAGCACCAAGAGCTTGGTATGAGAGGTTGCACTCATATCTATTAAGTATAGGGTTCAAGAGAACCAGTGATAATAGTAACCTGTATCTGAAGACCGAAGAAGAAAGAAAACATATAATTGCTGAAATCTTTATAGATGGCATTATCTTTGGAGGAGATGATGAGATGAGCAAAGGTTTTGTAGATCAAATGAAGGAAGAATTTGAGATGTCCATGATCGGTGAGAGAAAAAAATTCATCGGCCTTCAAGGCTCACAGCTAAAGAATGACATATTCATCAACCAAACTAAGTACATAAGGGAAATTTTGAAGACTTTTGGAATGGAAGATTGCAAACCTATTGGAACTCCAATGGTTACAGGTTTCAAGCTCTCCAAAAATGATGAGGCTCATGAAGTAAATGAGACATTTTATTGATCCATGATCAATAAGTTGTAGTATGCAGTACATAGTAGACTAGACATAGCACAAGTTGTTGGCTTGGTTGCCAGATTTTCTGCAAATCTGAAAGAGACTCATATGGTGGTAGTCAAGAGAATATTTAGATACCTAAAGGGGACTAATGAGTATGGTCTCTAGATCCACATAAGGGAGAATTCATCTTAAGTGTCTTCACTGATTCAGATTGGGCAGGGAACATTGATGACATAAAAAGCACTAGTGGAGGTGCATTTTTTCTTGAAAATAGGATTGTGTCATGGACAAGCAAGAAACAAAACTGCATCTCTCAATCCACAGCTAAGGCAGAGTATGTGGTTGCTGCAATCAACTGCACACAGATAGTATGGATCAAGAAATTATTGGAAGGTATCCAAGAAAAGGTGACTGGACTAGTAGTGATTCACTATGACAACACTAGTGCCATCGATATATTCAAGAATCCGGTGATGCATTCCAAGACAAAGCATATAGCTATCAAATATCACTATCTAAGGGAACAGGTTCAAGAAAAGGAAGTGAGGTTGGAGTATATATCAACAAAAGAGTAGGTGGCTAATATCTTCACCAAGCCACTACAAAAGGATACCTTTGAATACCTCAGAGGTAAGCTAGGGGTGATGCCCCTACCTGTAGTAAAATAAGTAAAAGGGGCTCTATATCAATTTGGTATGATTTCTTTATGAAAAATATCTAAGACTATATTGATAAGTGTGGGCTACTCTAGTTAGGGGGAGCAGTCTTGATTAGTGTACTGAAATATATCTTTGGCATTGTTGTCAAAGGGGGAGATATGATTATTGTTTGAGCATAGGTAAGTAGTGATTGAGCTAAAGTTGTTGAAATAGAGTATTACCAGTGTTAGGGGGAGATATTCATTACTCGGAGTAGAATTAATGATCGGTACAGAAATAAAGAAAGAAATGAGGAAAGTACATGCAACTGATAAGACAGATTCTAAAGTGTTGCCATCAATGCCAAATGGGGAGATTGTTGGCATTGACAAAACAGGTTAATCCAGAGAACTGGTATATGCACTGAGATTTGTCATTGATGTCTAACACTGGCCAGTGGAGTGGTATCGGTGGAGTGGTGTATCTCAGTAGTAGGTGATGACTTGTAAACACATGGAAACAGCATAAGAGACAGATGACCAAGGTTCAATCATCTCAAGGGAAGACAAACTAAGCTAACCGGTCTATCACTCAAGAAGATCGATGTTGAGGTTAGATCTTCAGGTTGGTCATTCTGATGATGATGAACTCACAAAAGGTGACTTAGGAAAGAAGGATTGAGGTTGTATGCAAACTAGAAAGTCATTGGCAAATAAGAAAAGAGACTTTATGTAAGCACAACAAACTGGCAATCAAAGGATGAATCGGTAATGTAGAGAACAGTGGTATACTGGTACACTAGCGAGGCAACAGAAAGATAGGTGATCACCATAAATCTTAGAGTGATGATTAGTTATTTAGATTCAGTGGCAAAAGGTGAGTTGGTGAGCTTGTGTCTACACCAAACTAAAGGTTGGTGAAGTCAACTTTAGTCATCATGAAATTAAGCCATGATTACCTGCGGATTTTCTGGTTCGCATTTATAAAACTGAACCTGACCCAGAAGTCACTATTTTTGGAGGATGCGGCGGCAGAATTGGTTGAGTATTTGGCAGAATTGTTGCATAGTGTGCAAAGAAAGAGCGGGAAAATTTTGAATTCTAAATCTACCAAAATTTGTGATTGCATTGGTTAAGGAAACACCTGAAGGTGACAAAAAAGAATGTATAAAGTATTTTGAGTTCATTCAAAATATTCTTGATCGTAAAATTTGCAAAGAACAGATCATTTGCAAGGTGATCCAAAAACTGCAGAGTAGAGTGTGAGGAAGTGCTAAAATATTTAGTAGAGCAGAGAGCATATGAGGTAGATCAACAGAGTGCAGAGCCGAGGATCAGAAGACCGACAAAGTGCAGAGTTGAAGGTATAAGTAGAAAACCGATATTGTGTAGAGAAGACACAACCGGTGTGGATAGAGTATAATTTTCATTGTGATCTGATCAAGCTATTAGTAGCTACTTCAGTAGATCATCTTTATGTTACTTTCTAACCATTGCAACTCAAATCCCTTAACTAGGTGGACTTTGATAGGTCCCTTTGTAAAATCCCTTAATCGGGTGACATCTTAATTGATCTTCCTAAGTCCTTTAACTAGGCTACCTTTAACAGGGTAAAAGCACTAACATGCCTTAAATAAAATCCCTTAACCGGGTGGCACCTAATAGTGTCTTTGTAATCTCCTAATAGGGATGGCTCTTCACCAGGCGTACTCCAGAAGAGTACAAATTTTGTGAGTTCCTACTCACATCGACATGGTTTTCTCCCATTTGGGTTTCCATGAGATAAATCTTGGTGTCACAGTGTATCTTTTCATGCATGCATATTCTTCTACAGTAATTGTTTATATTGATGAGTATTAAGTTAGTACAGACTTGAGTTAAAAGTTTTAATTGTGCAAAACTGGTAGTGTTGATTCACCCCTCCCCTCTCAGCACCGGTTGGGACTAACATTAGTTCCTATCATATTTTTATCCACTGGTCTTGGTACCACCTCCCACGTCTTATTTTTATGTATCTGATTCAATTATTCTTCCATTTCTTTTACCAACTTTCTTCTTCTCTTGCTTCTTCATATTATTTAGGTTCTATTAGAGAGAGAAAATAGTAATACTCTTACTTATTTACCTCTGTAACACTTCTTCTTGTCTAAAATCCTTTGTTTTTGTCTCCAATTATCTGATCTTCTAAATGATTCCTGTGCACATATCTCGGGGTCTTGATTGCTTTCTCTAGTTCTTATTTATATTCTTTAGTCTCATCTGTATCTTTCTCATTATTATCTTCTGAACCTGTCTTTTCTTCTATAGCAATAGACAATGATCTCAAATTTAATCTCGTGAATATATTTATGGGCAGTCTAATCTCATGTCTCAAATAATTTTACATTTGTACTTTCCATATCTTTTTCAATCTCTTATTTTAGCATTGATAGGCCTTATTGTTCATACAAAACCCCAAGAATATTCCTTCATCTACTCTAGTATCAAACATTCCAAGATCATTTTCAACTCTTCTGATGTAGCACTTACTCCTAAGGATTCTAAATACTTCATAGTAAGAGGTCTTCCATTCCATAGCTCATAAGGTGTCTTAGTATGATTTTATCTTATTTGTACCCTATTAAGAATGTAAACAATAGTATGCATAGCTTATTTATAATACACATTAGGCAAGTTAGCATCCTTCATCATAGTTCTAGACATCTCAATAACAATCCTACTCTTCCTCTCTACCACACCACTCTGTTGAGGAGTCATTGGAGCAAAAAAATATCTTCTAATGCTATATTTCTTTAAAAAATTGTCAAATTCATTTGAAGTAATTTCTCCACGTCTATCAAATCTCAAACATTTGATTTTTTAGTATCAGCTTGATTTTCAACCATTGAGTTGAATACTTTAAATCTTTCAAAAGCTTCAAATCTTTTTATCAAAATTATCACCCATGTCATCCTAGAATAATCATCAATAAGTAACATTTAATACCTTTCTCCATAAAGTCTTCTTGTCCTTGTAGGCCCACACAAATATGTATGAATCATCTCTAAGGGATATGAAGTAAAATACTCCTTATTGAAATTTCTCTGTTTGCTTTTCTAATTGACATTTTTTGCACAAAATATCAATATGTTTGATATTTTTTGGTATATCTCTCACTTATGTAATATTACTATTGTTTATCATGTTATCAAAGTTAACATGTCCCATCCTTTTATGCCATAACCGATATTCACTGCTTTGAGTCAAAAAACATCTTCCTCCACTCTTGTCTAATGTAATTAACATTTCCATTTATTCTAAAACCTTATGCTACCTTTCTTCTAGTCTTTCCTTTTCTAATTATACATTATGTCTTATTGAACACATCTTCATAACCTTTGTTGCACATACAGTTTTATGCTTACCATCAATCAAGATACTTCCTATTCTACAAAAAGGTGCAACTTCCTCTCTTGCAAACTTCACTGATTCACCATCATACTTCTTGAGATTTTTTGTCTTTATCTCTTGTCATGTGTTTTCAACATCTAGAGTCAATGATCCAAGATCTTGATTCAACATTAGCATGTAGTGCAGTCTTCTCTTCTGGTCTTCTAGACCTAGATCTTGATTCTTTTGTTCTATAACCAAAAATAAAGATTCTTAATCTGAGTCCTTACCTTTATCATCCTAGGATGAATGTGTCTCCATATAACAAAGGCTCTTTTTTTCTTTATCCCTATCATCTATCCTTTTCTTAGAGTCATGTCTTCTATATCTACTTTTCTTTTCACAATCATCAAATTTTCTATGGTCTTTTTACTATAAACATTTAGAAGCATACTAACCAAATTCTTCAACAATTAAAGAATTTTGAGGGTAGCTTACCTTTGTACTTTCTATTTCCTCTCTTCAGTCTTCTTACAAAGTTTGCCTCAATCGCATCCAATATTTAACTTATTTTTGGTTCATCTCCTGATACTTGAAACATTAAATGCAACTTCTTTTTGGAAAATTTTTATGTCATCCTTCTCTCCAATTTCATAGGTAGATAATGTTCTAATAAGCTAATCAATCAAATAGTTATTCAGATCATGATATTATTCAATAGAACATTTCTTCAATTTGTAGGGTTTGGTTAATGTAAATAGGATCTTTCTAATAACACCACGTTCTTCTAAAATTTCATCAATATCTTGGATAGCCTTTGCAATATTATTCACTCTATGTATGTTGTTCTCAATGCTCGCATCATCATCCATTGTGAAACCTTCAGAATTCTTCTTCAAATTCATAATCCTAGCTTGCTAGGTCTTCAAATCATCTTCATATGCATAACATAAAATATTTTTGATCTCCTCAGCTTCTTTCAATCCTTTAACCTTACAAAACACTTCATCACTTAGATAGCTAATAAGTACTGTTATAGCCTTTTCATTTGTCTCATGAGCCTTAAGTTCATCTAGAGTTGAAGGTCCATTCTAAGATCATTTATGACTAGTTTGAATAATCTCCTTGATTCCATTTTGGAATGTCTCTAGGTAAGATTCTATTCTTTCCTTCCAATAAGAAAAGTTTGTTCCATCAAATAGCGGTGCTTTAACATGAAGTTCCTATGCCATTTCCAAATCTACCTCAAGTGATTAAGCTTTCCAAAGAAGAACCAACACTCTAATACCAATTGTTGAACACATGGTGGGATTGAGAGGAGGAGTGACTTAGTCCAGAACTTCAAAACAAATTAATTTTAAATGACATCAACTAACTTAGTAACAACACATTAATCATCAACACATGAACACCAGATTTAGTCATTAGCAAAAGTAATGTGTAGATATAGAAATTAGTCAGCCACAAAACATTATTGATATAAAAAACTTCATGTGAATCTCCACACGCCATTATGAGACCCATAACAATATATCAATACAACTTATAACTCATATCTAGACCAAAAGAATATGATTTAATTAAGATAACTTAATTAGACACATCGAGTCATAACATAACTAAATATCCTAAACATAAAGCAACAAAGCTTCCTTGCGAAACAAATAAACCATTTGGGAAACATACTAAGAATACTACACATGCCATGAAACTACATTCACTATCTACAATACAATCTACAACATATCCAGAGGACACTGGAGCTTCTCAAACCACTTTGACAAACACACTTCCTGCCAAAGAAAAAACATAACTATCCAAAATAAAATGCTACACCCAACACCAAAAGTACTAAATGTAATCTGCAACATAAAGCACAACTGTAACAACTATGCACATATTCAGACCAACATCTATCCAAATAACTATGTTTGACATCAATGAGAACCATACAAGCTCATTCTTCCAGCAATGGATTCCTTTGTCAATGAGGGATTAAGGTTCGAAGGATGGAAATATTAGCCTAATGAGATATAGATTCTCCATCATATAAAAAATATTTTAAGTAAGAACAAACATGAAGGGTTTATTAATTATGCAGAGTAAGGAAACATTTAAAATTATGCTTTATTATTATTTTGGTGTGGAATGTCAGTGATTCTTTGAAGTTGAGGTAGAAAAGAAAGGATGTGGTGACTTGGAAAGGCTATGGTTATTTTTATCTTTTTTATATTTTTAACTTTTTCTTATTTTTATATTCTTATTTTTTATTTTTTTTTGCTATTCCTTCTTCTTTCTATCTTACCTTGGATTCCATGTGCAACTTCTCCCCTCTCCCTTTTAGTCAGTCTAGGCCTACAACTAACCATTTTTCTTCCCCTTATGAATTGTTTCATCCTGATGATGGATCATGGAGTATGATTCAAAACATTGATGCAAAAACTGTCACACAATTGAATCTAGAAGAAATTACTCACAACAATACAGATTGTGGAAATCTAATATCATTAATAATGATCGTCGACATGATATTAGAATCTATCTTTGGGAGATTTCTAAAATGAATATATATAATCACATGGGGGAAGAGTACAAGTACACCTAGAGAAGGACTTCTTGCAATACTTACCATTTATGGATAATTAAGGATATTATAGAGCAAATAAAGAGAATTAATTATATGTTAATTCTTTCATTCTATAGTAGGAAAAGAGCTTCATTGACGACCTCCACACTTATTATCAATCAATTCCCATAAAGATCCACTAAAAGATCATTTTTCCTTGTTCAAGGTCATAATACTATCAAGTGCTCTATTTAAAAATGTTAAAAATTTGCAATCATGGGAGGGCAAAGGCTACATGTTGAGTCCACTTTGTATACCTCTCTCAAGAAAAAAACTCAACTTTGGGACATTTTCAACAAGGGGGAACAACTCCCTTCTTTAAAATCATCAAGGGTAGTAATGAAGACCTATCATCATAGTTTATGAATAGTTGTAAAAATATCAGAGTGCCCATAAGGGGTGTACGAATGTAGCCTTTAGGGGAACTTATTGCATAACCCATTGGGCTTAATAGAAAAGTTGAGAAAAATTACTAATTAAGCAAAAAACAAGCATATGAAGGCTATATTTATCTTTTCCTAGAGGAAGGCAAAAGATTAAAAAGGTAGTAGAGAAAGGATTTAACATCTAGAAGAGCCATTGATGTCATCGAGAGCTATTAGCTACCACATGATTAAAACATTTCACTTTGGAGGGGAGATTTACTATGCTCCATGGTTAGCACTTTCCTCTCCTAAACCATTTGAGGCACCACAAACTTGTAAGCTACCCATTCTTCCTTTTCTCTTCAATGGATAAATATGTTATTGAGGGCTGCACTAAGGTTTTATCTATGCAATCTACAACTATTATTTAGATAATATACTTATTCTTGATCCTACTCTACCCTAAAATTTTCCTACCAACCAAGGTTAAAACCCTCCACCTCCGTGCAACTCAAAAAGAAAAATTGTCTTTTCAGGATGATGTGCCATCCTTATCCCATATTATTTCTCTATACAAAGGTTTACTTTCTCTTGCAAAAAAACAAACTCTGATCTTGGTTGTGACACAAATGCTCTGGTGATTGACATTAGCTCTAAAGTTATCCTAGACAAGGAAAATAATCCTATTAGTAACCCTAAAAGTGCATGCCCTAAGTCTATTCGCGCTAAAGACAAAGTGGTGTGTAAGTTCTCAAAGAACAACTTTATTGTTTCCACCTCCCCTACTATTGATATTTATGACACTGCACTGGTTAAGTATGTTAGTGTTTATTTCAAATTTGAATCTATTTATAAGCATAACTAAGCCAACCAATAACCCAAGATCCACAAACTAATTCAATAAAACTCAATAGAGAGATCTGTAGACACATAAATATGACCACCAAATTAAGTAAATATTTAATTTTTATTTAATTCACTAACAATTCAACTATTAATTAAATTGATATTTAACTAATTAATCGTAACCCCCTTCCTCTATTAATTAAATAAAGTACTCAAATTATTTGATTTAATTCATCTAGCTAATTTCAGACTTTTAATTAAATAAATCATATTTATTTAATTAAATCCCCCTTTCAAATTTAAATAAATTTACATTTAATTAAATACCCTTTTCACATTTAAATATTTCAATATTTATTTAAATCCATCCAAATGCAAGTTGCACCATAAATTAAAATAAATAAATTTTATTTCAATTAAAAACCTAAAATCCCCCACTTTCAATCTCCTACAAAATCCACTTGATCACTAATCCCTTCTTCAAAAATATTTTAATTCATTCTAATTAGCCTAATTTCCTCTTAAACATTTGCACATTCCTTAAGAAGGGGTCACTTCTCAAAAACATGCAAAGTCTTTATAAAACATTAAAGGCTTTATGTCTTCAACAAGTTAACCTCTAAAGTCTTCCAAAGCATGTAAGGCACTTACATAGCTATTAAAGTCTAGTGTCTAACTAACCCACCTTTGGCCCTTGATTAGAAACTTTCTCTCTAACTTAACCATCCATTTAACCCATGGGTCTCTTCAAGCATTCATTGCTTTGACTATGGTTATCCCTTTAACCCTTGCATAAGAGTTTATCCTTTGGATAAAGGTTTTGTATACTAACTTAACTTTATCCAAACCCCCTAGGGTAACCACCATGTATTCTCGGGCATTTAATGCCTCTTCTCTTTCCTCTCAAGCCTTCTTATGTTGATAATTGTCACCATTTCATTGGTGAAAATTGTAAACATGGATTGAGGATCAACGAATTCTCAAGAAATCCTAACCCTTGTTAAGATTATTCTATCTTGACCATCCAATTTCCCATTTCTTCTATAAATAGGCCTCATTCCCTCATTATCAACATCCTCCAAGTTTTTATGCATATAGGTTATTGTCTATCAAGGTCATTAAGTGTTACTTTTTCCTCTCTTTGTTTCAATCACCATATTAAATATTTAGAAGCATTTTTATCATTAACATAGCATATATCATGTTAGCATAACATAATATCCACATCATAGCATGTTTAGTTTCATTATCATAGTATAATCTTCATCACAGCTAGTTTTTTAACAATCTTAAAGATCTATAATGCATTGCATATAGATCATTTTCATCACATATCACTCATTCTTAGATTTATCATTCCAAAGGTCAGTTGCTCAAAGATCTAAGAGCAACCATGACTTGAGGCATCCTATGAGATAGAGAACAATGGGACGTCTTGCAAGGATTATTTATTTAACTTGTTTTGTTGGTTAGATCCTTACATATAATGTTCCATTGGTATGCTTATTATTTTTCTCCTTATTGACAAAACACCACATTTCAGGTATACAAGATCTACCATGCATGTAAATAAACCATACAACAATAAAGATTATACCTTTACATCCATGATAGACTTGTCTACATTGCTCTTCTATCTTCCATGATCTTGTAATTGATAGTTATTTCTATTAAATTTGTATGCACTTGCACAAGAGACCAAGGAAAAATGGATTTGGTTATGATGAAGTATGACTTCAAGTGTAATGATGTATGCTCTAACTAAATTTTGGCAGAGTATAGGTATGCTTGTGTGTATATCATTGAGGAATGAAGGGAGGAAGCCTCTTTTATAGAGATTATCCTAAACAAGGAGGGTTTAGATTAAGAGGTTAAAAGACTAATGGCCATGATCACATCGTTAGAAGAGACTCAATAGGATTAGAGGATAGGTAAAGATGAAGGGTGGAGATCAAGAGTTGAAAAGGTAGAAGATAAGAGTGAATAAGATTAAGATGTTAAATTTAAAATGGAGAGATGGGTAAGAGGTGGGTCAAATTTGGAGAAAGCACAGAGTGAATGAATGGACAATTAACGTTTGTCACATGCCTACAAATTTATATTATGATCCATGTGAACAAGATGGAGGGTCAGGATGAAAAGAGGAAAAAGGTAAGTAAATTAATTAATTAAATAAAAGTCATTATCTATATAATAAAGGAAAGGGCTAGATAAATTAAGTAAATCAAATATTTATTTAATTTAGGAAGGAGGGATCTAACTAAATAACAAATATTTATTTTCATTAGAAGGAAGAGGCTTAGAAAATCAATTGAATAAATTAAATATTTATTTAATTTATAGTGGAAGAGGCTAATGAATTAATTAAATAAATAATAAATATTTATTTAATTAAAGGATAATTTTATGTGTCTATAGTTAGAACTACTTCCTCTAGGGAGCATAGGTCTATTAGGCTTGCAAAATTATTAATTACTATACAAATACTAAGGCCATAGAGAATAACCATAATGATGATAAAACTAATGATATTAAGAAGACTCAAATTTTAATGGAAGTAATTCTAAGAGAAGAAAAGAGATCCAAGAAGAACTAGTCAATGCGAATATGAAATAATCACTCTCCTAGTTCGCCCAACAATGATTTAGTTCAATAAGGCTCTAGATGGACTAAATACCCTAAAGAATTATGGAATGAAGAAGAACAAGATGCTAGTTGATGCATGAATGAGCCCCATGGCTGGTGGGAAATGACAACAAAAATTAAGGATTTTAATGTCATTATCAAGAGCCTGGAAACCCCTCAAAATTGCTTGGGTTGTGAAAGAAATAGGGAGTGGATCAAATAATTGGAAGGTTGCATTGAGAACCTAACCAGAATTAACAATGGCTTAATCTCAAAGTGTGTGATGGAAGTTGTGACAGTGTCAAAGAAAATCGAGAAAATCAAGAAAAGAAAAGCTCTTGCCAAGATTGAGGATGGATAGACCTAGGGAAAGATAAACAACACCTTATTCCCATGGGAGGAGTTGAATGACATGATGGATGGATGGATGGGGCTATATTTCTTAATGCCCCTAACTATATTTTTATTTTCTATTTTTGGTCTTAGCTCTTTTTAGTTAAGCCCTAGTTTTTGGTGTTGATAGTTTTTTTATTTGGATATGTAACAAGTTGGGGCCCTTCCCCACCTAACTTAATAAAAATAAAATAAAAATTCTTACTTTTTAGCTTAAATTTGACAACATTTAGATTTCAAAATATTAATATTAGTTTAAACATAATATTTTCAAAATTATAACTTTTATATACATATAAAATAAAAATAAATATATTTAAAAAAATTATTCCACCATTTCATATTTACGAAGCATGCCAAATCTTTTTTAATTACTCTATATATTAATATTAATTAATTTTCTTAAAAATATATGTTTTATAATTTTTGTTTTAATAGTTTTTTAAATAACGATAAGAAGTTTAAAATTTATATATGAAAAAGGAGATGTAAATGATTAAATTTTAGAAATTAGAATTAAAAAAAATGTATTAGAAAAGAAAAAATAATGTAATGACAATAAAATTTAAATATCATTTGTATTTAGTAAATATAATTTAAAATAATAAAATAATTTTAAGGTAAATAAAATAGGTCCAATTGATTTATTAACATTTCTTTAGATATGTGTATTTAAGATATCTATACTAGTATTATATTTAAAATATATTTATTGTTTACATTATATAATAAAATAAAATATATAATACTAAATATAATTATAATATAAATTTCATATAAACTAAATATATAATTTCAAATTATATGTAATAATTATAATACCTAATCGATAGAGTAATTATATGATAATTGATGACTTTTTGGCTTTCTTATAATTATGTAAATGTGTCGTTTTGTTACCCTTAGGCATTTGAAGTTTGTGCTTTTTTTTAAAAAAAAATGTTACTTTTAAATATATTTTTATAATGGTAAAAATTATTATTTTTAATTATGCATATAAAATAATCATAATCTAGTATGAATCCAAAATTCTACAATTCAATTTAGATAAGCTTTATACTTCAGTAAACAACAAACAAACTCTCTCGTTCTTGTTTTTAGAAATTCTTTCTTGTCCAACATGATCTATTTCATAACACATTTCACTCTTTTATACTTAAACCTTGAATCGAAATGAAGTGTGATCTAAAATGTTAATAAAAAAATTCATATATAATTGAACCTCTATTAAATTCAAGAGCACAGCCAAAACTTAAAATAAAAAATACTTTAAAAACAAATCCTCACTCATAGCAACAAGGTTAATAAAACGATCCTTAAAAAACATCATTATCGGTTGAGGAAATCTTTCACAAAAATTTTAAAAATAAATAGTAACTCAGGCCACTCTATTAGACTTCATTGGAAGCAACACAAATTTAGGACAGGCCATCAAAAAAATCTAAAGAAGTGTAATGTAAATGAACGTATCTGTTATCTTTCGACGCTTCCTTCTTTCAAAACCTGGACAGCTGCAGAAAGTACTATTGAACAGATAAAAACGTCATAAAAACTAGGAGTGATGGGCCGCGCAGACCGTCAAAGTTTAATTCGCTGCAGTAAGTGGCAACGTAGCAAGTAGAGCCAATTATGTTTGAGATTCAAGTGGCGAAGATGTAGTCAAAGCAACGTGTTGCAGCTCACGATGAAAACTCTGGCATACGTTCACCTTCATTAATGACGAGAAGGACAATCGTATTTCATTTGTTTAGTTAAATGTTTTTTATAAAGATTCTTTTGTAGTCTACATTAAGTTGAGTGTAGGATATAATCTAGTACTTTTTGGGGACAAATAGATATGCATACCTTATTTTGTGAAATTTGAATTTGTGACTTTTTTTTCAAGAATACAAATTTTCTATCACAAAAAACATGTTATTTAATAAAATCAAATTTATGATTAGTTTGATTTCAAGAATCTTGATTAATTTATTGATTAGCATGAATCTTCTAAACTTCAGCTATGTTTTTTTAATGTATTCACCTCTATTTTGTAAAAAAATTTCTCCTTTTATCAAATTAAAAAAGAAAGAAAAAATCTTCCTTTCCCGATTTCAAACATACCCAATTTATGTTTACCCTGGATAAGTTTGATTGAAATTTCGATGTGCCTAAGTTCTGGGTAATTCTCATTGTCCACCGCTTACCTCTGCCACAATTGTCTTCTGGTTCCTTGGTTTCTTTATTTTGTGTTAATCCTTTTGCTAATTTATTTTATTGCATTGCTCTGTGTAAATGAGTGAATCCCTTATGGAAGAAGTGTTTCCACCTTACCATGTTTTTATTAATCATAGAGGACCTGATGTCAAGAAAACGCTTGCCAGTCTCATCTATCACGCTCTCGATACGCATGGGTTGAGGGTGTTTCTCGATGAACAGGAATTGCAAGTGGGAGATTCTTTAAACCCTGCATTCCGATCTGCCATTCGCAGTGCCTCCGCTCACATTGCTATATTCTCCAAAACATATGCGCAATCCCCATGGTGTTTGGATGAGCTGTTGTGGATGTCTGATTCTGACCCTGCTTTTACTAAGATTATCCCCATCTTCTATGACATCGAACCTTCAGAACTTCGCCATGTTGAGAAGGGAGCATATGCCACAGCCTTTGAGGAGCATAGAAAGAAACAAAGATATACCAATGAACGAGTTGAAAGCTGGATAAACGCCCTAAAAAAAGTCTCTTCGATTTCTGGCGTGGTATTCAGGACAGATAAAGAGTAAGTATTTGAACGATTTGAAAATTTATTAATGTATATTTAGTTAGATGAACTCTTGGTTTATGACAAGTTTTAAAAAAAATTTGAGTAAATTTTTGAAATTTATTTTGTGGGAGTTTTTGGATCAATGTTTTGGATCACACTCTGTTATCTATCATCAGGATCAAGATGAATGAAAGCACAAGGATGATTGATCAGTCTTTTGCATTTTGTGCTCTCATTCATCCTGATGGATCACGGAATGCGATCCCAAATGTTATCCAAAAAGTCCCACACAATCAATTCCAAAAATTTACTCTCAGAAAAATTCTATAAATTGTAAAAATCTCATATGCACAAGGATGATTGATCAGTCTTTTGCATTTTGTGCTCTCATTCATCCTGATGAATCATATTGATCCAAAAAATCCCACACAATCAGTTCCTAAAATTTACTCTAGAAATCTCATATCATCAATTTCTAAAATTGTTTCAGTGACTACGGAAAACGTTTGAAAGAAATAGTAGAGATTGTCTTGAGAAAAGTGGAAAGGGAACAACTGCATGTGTGTGAGTACCCTGTGGGACTTGGTCAAGTGGCAGAGCATTTCGAAAAGGAGGTTTTGAATCGGAGTGAATCAAAGGGCACCGACGCTGTGGGGATTGTGGGGCTCGGTGGATCGGGGAAGTCAACTCTGGCTACTCATCTCTACAACTCCATGCGTTCCCGATTCCACAGATGTTGTTTCTTGTCTGAGGTGAGTAAAAACGACTTATCGACTCTGCAGGAAACTCTCCTTAGGAATCTGCTGCGTGATCAGAATTTGCGTATTGAGAATACGCGTAGAGGTAAGACCTTGCTTCAAGATCGTCTGCGTGGGTTGACACGTGTTTTGATTGTTTTCGATGATATTGATAGTACAAAGCAAACAGACAATCTGTTATTTGTAAAGGATGTTTTGGGAAACGGCAGTCTGATTTTGGCGACATCTAGAGACCAAACTTTGCTTGTCAGATCTAAAATTGAAATATACAATGTCAAATTACTGGGTGCAAAAGATGCCCAGGAGCTATTCTGCTGGCATGCCTTCCGCAACACCAAACCACTCGACGATTTGAGAGATATGGTGGAAGAGTTGGTTAGAATGTGTAGAGGTTTTCCTTTGGCTTTGAAAGTTTTAGCGGGGCAGCTCCACAGTGAACGTGACCCAAGAAAGTGGAAGCAGCAATTGGAAAGCCTCCGGAAACAATTGCCGAAGGACGTATTAGGACGGATAGTAATGGATAGCTATCAATCTCTCGACATAATAGAGAAAGAGGCCTTTTTAGACGTTGCCCATTTCTTAATGGGAGAAGACAGAGATCTTGTGGAGAGGGTTTTGGATGGGTTGAATGATAACGGCTTTCGATGTCTTCAGACGCTTTGCCATAAATGCCTCGTGGAGTTTGATTTTGTAGATGTAATTCGTCCAAGAGCATTACAGGTAAAAATTACCTGCAACCCTTAAATAGGCGTAGATCTTTATCTCGATTTATATAAGTTATTAAGACTGTTAATTACAGTAATGTAGCTAATGAACTTGTTTCCAGGTTGAAAGCGAGAATATAAGTGTAGGTGTTTGGAGAATAGCAAAGGGGAGCTTCAAAATAAGAATGCACGATTTAGTGAGGGACTTGGCAAGACGAATCGGCGGACAGGAGTTACCTCTTCGCCTTTGTTGCTCATACGATAAAATGATCTCCACTCGGGTATTTGATCTCATTATTTTTCAACAGTTTCCGTTATTATTTTGCCATTAAACATAAAATTGTATGTCAAAAATAATCAGCAGTCTAGTTTTAAAAAAGAATAAACAAAATTGGAATCTTCAATCTGTTGGAAGTGGAAACAATCTGAGAGGGGGGGGTGAATCAGAGTGTGACAAATTTTAACAAGATATACTTTTATGAACTTGACAATTTTAATTCACAGTATGCACAGATGACTGAGACTTAACACCTTGATGAAATACATTAATGAAGCATGAAATATACCATAGAACCAACTAAAACACTTGATTCAGACTTTAAAAAATGGTATTAAATCTTTTACACGATCTTGAAACATCTAAATGAGTACTTCAAATATTGCATTACATAAACCCAACAAAACAGAGTATGAAATAAAGAGAGCTAAAATATGACATATCAGAGCATAAACTAGTAAAACAGAATGAGACAAGACAATGCACATAACACCATAGTTTTCATGAGTGGAAAACCCTCCTGGGGTAGAAAAACCACTCGGTAAGATCCCTTATATTAATTCAAAAAGAGCACCAACTCAGTTCACAAGTTTTAGAAACCACAAGGCCTCAAGGAGCACCAACCCCTCTTCTTATCAATAAATATTTCAACTTGAGCTACAGCCACTGGTGATTTTATGCATGCACTTAAATCTTGCAGTCACAAAACCATCAGGGATTGGAGCAAGAATATTTTACCAGTCTGTACAAATGAAAAATTTTGCAACAATATTCTTCAAGGATGAAATCAACACTATCAGAGAGAAAAAAAAATAAAAATTTCAATCTCTGAACAATATAGTTTCAAACAATAAAGCCTCATGTACTCTGCAACAAAAAACAGAGTATTGATTCTCAAGAAACCCTCGACTATCTCTGGTAAACTACAGCACTTCCTTTTTAAACAAATGCTATGTCTTTCACTTTATTCACACTCCTCTCTCTCTGTTTTTTCTTGTCTCAACTGTTCTCAATAAAACTGTTTTATACCCAACCAAAAACACCACATGTTCTTCCAGAATAACCCTCGTATAGGGTTACCAATAACTTACAGGAATTGCAAACTGAAAATCAAATAACCGTTTTTAACTGTGCAACGGAAAGGGAAGAAACTGCTTGAATACCCAGTCATGAAAAACAAAAACAAAGCATGAACAAACTGATTCGAGCTCCTTAGTGGCGGCTGCGTCTCTCATGGCGTTAGGGTTTGTGACGGACGCCAAACAAGTTCAAAAGTAAAATGAAACTCAAAACATTTCTCGAAAACCTTTTAACCTATCGGTCACAAAAATGTATTTTGAAGTATATGCTGTTTGTCCGTAGATAAATTAAACATGATTTAAACCAAAGATGTTGTTTCAATAAATGCCAAGTCAAGTTATTCATTGCATCCGTGTCACCCGTCTGGCTCGAGAGAGAGAGATGTTTTAAACACATAACACGTCAGCCAAGACAAAGTGTCCGTGTCACTAAACTGACCCATGAGAAGGACATTTTAAATAAATAACCACATGCTTATTAAAAACACAGCTTCCCCTTTTTTTTACTTTCTTGTCATCGAGGACAAACGTACCAAAGAGCAACAAACTCCCCCTTTGTCCTTGATGGCAAAAAAAGAAAAAAAACTTAAACCATCATTGCCATGAAATATGTCATCAACTGAAAGGACCAAAATCAATGTAAGGAATTCCACTGTCAACAAAACCTTGTCATATGCAAACCTGTAAGGAAAAACAACATCCTCTGAACCTGTAATATGCAATTCTGTAAAGAATAAATACTGTCAGAATAATGAACTCCCAATCTGATCTGTATCAAACAAGAGTACCAAACTGTAATACCCAAATAAAAATGTCTTATGCCACTGTAATGAAATTCCAATGCCTGAAAAGTCAATTGTCATTGTAATATCACTGTAATATCAAAAAAATGCCAATGCCAATGAAATGCCAATAAAATGCCAAGTCTGTAATGGCAATGCCAATGCCAATGAAATGCCAAGTCTGTAAAGTCTGTAATAAAATGCCAATCAAAAATGAATACCAATATGTGAAATGCCAATATCCAATGTCACTATCAAAAAAGTGAAATACCAAAGTCACTGTTCACTGTTGCACTGAATGTACTGAATACTAATATGAATACCTATGTCACTCACTGTTGCACTGAATACCAATATGAAACTGTCAAAAAAATGAAATACCAATGTCACTGTTCACTGTTGCACTGAATGTACTGAATACTAATATGAATACCTATGTCACTCACTGTTGCACTGAATACCAATTTCTCCCCCTTTTTTTTAACTTTTTTTTAAAACACAAGGACAAAAGGAAAGAACAGAGCAACACTCCCCCTCAAAGTATGCTTTAGGTGGAGACAAGAGCAGATTGAGAAAATACTCCCAATCTATCCCTTAACCGTTCAAAGACTTCTTTAGACAAGGCTTTTGTAAAAATATCAGCAACTTGGGCTTGTGAAGGAACAAACACTAATTGAAACTCATTAGCCAATTCCTGATCTCGTAGAAAATGGAGTTTAATGGCAACATGTTTAGTGCGAGAGTGCATAATAGGATTTTTTGAAAGATCAATTGCACTAGTATTGTCACAATAGATTGAAATGGGCTTAATAGTAGAAATGCCCATATCAGTAATTTGATGAGACATCCATATCAGTTGTGTGCAACATGCAGTGGTTGCTATATATTCTGACTCTGCGGTGGACAGAGTGACACAATCTTGCTTTTTACTGTGCCAAGCAACAAGACAATCACCAAGAAAGAAGGCAGCTCCACTGGTGCTTTTACGATCATCTAGACAACCAGCCCAATCAGAATCAGTGAAGCCAACAAGAGTGAAGTCATTATTACGGGGATACCAAAGACCATAATCTAGTGTGCCTTGAACATATCTAAAGATTCGTTTTACAGCATTCAAATGAGATTGTTTAGGTGCAGATTGAAAGCGAGAGACTAGACATACTGCAAACATTAAATCTGGTCGAGATGCAGTTAAATATAATAGACTTCCTATCATTGACCTGTACTCAGATTGATTTACTGCAGGTGAGTCATCAGATTTGGTCAATTTACAGCCTATTTCCATTGGAGTGCTGACTGGTTTACAATCTGCCATATTAAATTTTCTAATCATCTCTTTGGCATATTTGGTTTGTGACAAGAAGATACCTTGCTGAAGTTGTAACACTTGAAGACCAAGAAAGAAATTCAGTTCCCCAAACATAGACATTTCAAACTCAGATTCCATGATTTTAGAGAACTTTTTGGATAAAGAGTCATTATTACAGCCAAAAATGATATCATCTACATATATCACAACCACTAGGACATCATTACCTTCGAGTTTAACATATAAGTTGCTATCTACAGCACCTCTAGTGAATCCATTTGCTCTAAGATGATTATCCAGTCTAGAGTACCAAGCTCTTGGAGCCTGTTTAAGGCCATAGAGTGCTTTCTTTAATCTGTATACACAATCAGATTTGTCTGCAACTTCAAAACCTTCCGGCTGTTCCATATAAACTTCTTCATCAAGATAACCATTCAGAAAGGCAGTTTTGACATCCATCTGATAAACTTTAAATTTTTTATAGCAAGAGTATGCAAGAAAAATTCTGATTGATTCTAATCTAGCTACTGGTGCGAATGTTTCTCCAAAATCTATTCCTTCCTGCTGAGCATAAACTTTACAAACAAAATGAGCTTTATTTCTAACAACCTTCCCAGATTCATCAAGCTTATTTCTAAAGATCCATTTGCCTCCTATCACATTCTTATCATCTAGCCTAGGTACTAACTCCCAAGTTTGGTTTTTCTCTATTTGACTGATTTCATCTTTCATTGCATTTAACCAACATTCATCAGATAAAGCATCAGAAACATTTTTGGGTTTGAAATCAGTTACCAAACAAAAATGTTCAGCCAGTTGAGCTTGTTCAGTTGTTTTTGCCCTTCTTCTAGTCAAAATACCTGCATCTATATTGCCAATAACTTGACTTTGAGGATGTCTCTTTGTTATAATTTTTGAGGGTGTATAATGGAGAATACCTGTCTCTGCATTTGAATTCTCTGTATTTTCTTCATCAGAACTTGATGAACATATTTCATTTTTCTTTTCTGTTTCTGCAGGTTTAGGAACTTGATCAACCTTTGTTAAAGTAATTTCCTCTTCCTCAATATCCTGCAAATCATTACTTAACAAAAATTGTTCATCAAACCTTACATTTATTGTTTCAACAATTTTATTCAGTCTATTATTGAAACATCTATAGGCTTTGCTATGAGTAGAGTATCCAAGAAAGATACCCTCATCAGTTTTAGCCTCAAAATTTCCTAGATTTTCTTCATCTCTTTTTAGATAACATTTGGCACCAAAAATTTTGAAATATTTGATAGAAGCAGCTTTTCCATACCAAAGTTCATAAGGAGTAAAGGTAGATTTTACCCTGATTTGTACACGATTCAAAATGTAAACAGCTGTGTGTACAGCTTCTTTCCAATACCTGTCTGGTAGATTTGCCTCATTAAGCATTGTGCGAGCCATTTCTTTGACTGTTCTATTTTTTCTCTCAACTACTCCATTTTGTTGAGGTGTACGAGTAGCAGCATATTGTCTCTTAATACCATGTCTTTCACAGTAATCAATGAATTCTTGTGAAGTGAATTCACCACCCTTGTCTGATCTTAAGCATTTCAATTTTAGATCAGATTCTCGTTCAACCATTTTTCTGAAAATCTTAAATATATCAAATGCTTCGGATTTGTGTTTGAGGAAAGTGACCCATACCATTCTGGTATAGTCATCAACAAAAAGCATAAAATATTTTTCACCATTTATTGACTGTGTCCTTGTAGGACCACATAAGTCTGTGTGTACAAGCTGTAATGGTCTAGTAGAAGAATGTTCTTTAGACTTGAAAGACACTTTTGTTTGCTTTCCTTTCAAACATGCTTTACAAACTGAATTGAATGGTTTACTCAAAATAGGCAAACCTCTAACATTCTGATTTTTACTGATTCTAACCAAATTGTCAAAATTTATATGTCCTAGGCATTTATGCCATAACCAATTTTCTTCTATTTGACCCATAAGACAAATGCCTTCATTATTCTCATAGTCAGTGGAATCAAGCAAACTGTAGATATTGCCAATTGTTCTCAAACCAGCAGCAACAGTTTTACTAGATTTATTTTTGATAGTACAATCTTGAGAGCTAAAAAACACACTGTAACCACTATCACAAATTTGACTGACACTCAATAAATTGTGCTTTAACCCTTCAACAAAGTACACATCATGAATAGGAGTATCATCATTTAGCAGTAATGTACCTTTACCTCGTACATAAGCTCCTGAATTATCCCCAAAGCATACAAAGCCACCATTAAAGTCTTCAAGATGCAGAAATTTATTTCTATCTCCTGTCATATGGTGTGAACAGCCACTGTCCAACACCCATAAAGATTTCTTATTTGAGAGAAGTGCAGTTTGCACTATCATTGATTGCTCAATACCAGATACAAACTTAGGTTTCCATATTTTATTAGGGCTTGCCTTTGTTTTGCACTGTATAGTAGTATGCCCAAAAGAGTTACACTTATTACACTTTACTGTGTTTGGAAAATCATATCCTTGATTGTAACCAAACATAGGAGATCTTTGTTGCAGAAATCTGCAAGTATTAACCTTATGACCAAACCTATTGCAATAGAAACAGTATCCATGAAAAAAGCCAAACCTAAAAGGTTTTGTTCTGTTATAAGTCTGAAATGATTTTCTAGTTGCAGGCTTAGTGTTCTGTCTTGATGACTCAGCTTTATCAAACCCTAATCCAGCCAAATCTTTATGCAACTTCTGCTTGCTCAAGATATCATTTAGATGTATTGTACTTTCATACTGTTCAATTTTTTTTTGAAGTTTTGCGAACTGTTGTTCTAATGTTTCAATTTTCTTTTCTCTTTCTTCAAGAAGGGACTTCAAGTTTGAAGTCACTAAATTTGCATCATTCAACTCGATTTGTAAAATCTGATTTGAATTTTCATGTGAAGCTACAAGTTTCTTTAACCTCTTTATTTCTTTTAAAGCACAAAGCAATTCTCCTTCAAGATCAATTTCTCCTTGATCTAAATCTTCAAATTCATTTTTTTTGCTAGTTACATCTTCTAATTCTGCCATAAATAGAGTTTCATCACCTTCACAAGGTGAATCATCTGATTCATTTCCAGAGTCTTCTTTAGTAAAAAGACTCTTCTTTTTCTTGAAGGTATTAAATCTCCTTTTAGGATTCCACATTTTCTTTTTGTAGAATTTTTCTGGTTTTTCCTCTTCAATGTTTTGATCACTTAGAGGACATTGAGCAGCAAAGTGTCCAGCTTTGCCACAATTAAAGCACTTAAAAGGTAATTTGCCCTTATATTTCTTTTTTAGTTTTCTAACAAAAAGGGCTTCTATAGCATCTGAAAGCTCAGATTCACTATTAAGTTCTTCTTTCTTTTCTACTTTAAAAGCTGTTTCTTTTGAAGAAGAAGGATTATTACCTATCCTCATCTCATAGGCAGTAAGAATGCTTTGTAGGTTATCAAGTGTCATGGTAGAAAAACTTTTCTTTTCTTCTAAGGTTGAAACCTTAGTTTCAAATTTGGGTAACAAGGTTCTAATCACTTTATTGACAACTTCCTTTTCTTCAACCTCTTCACCAAGACCCTTTCTCGAATTTACTATTTCATCAACTCTAAGAAAATAGCTTGCTACTGTTTCATCTTCTTTCATTCTTAAAGATTCAAACTGATTTTTGAGTGTAAGAATTTTAGACTCCTTAACCTTAGCATCCCCTTGATAAATGGTTTCAAGTTTTTTCCAAATATCATAAGTAGAAGAACAATGCATGACTTTAACAAAAACATCTTTAGTGAGACCACATAAGAGAGCATGCTTAGCTCTGGCATTTAACTCATACTTGGTTTTATCATCAGGATCAGTAGGAATAATGGAAGGAACTGTATATTTTGTGGTCACAATATTCCACACATTAAGATCAACTGAAATGAGATAAGTTTCCATCCTAATCTTCCAGAACACATAATCAGTTCCATCAAAAAGAGGAGCTCTTGAAAGTGAAGCACCTTCCTGAGTTTGAGCCATAAAAAAAAACTTCCAAGTGACTAGGAACAATCCCTAGGACAGACCTATATGAGGGACCCTATGCTCTGATACAACTTGTTGGAAGTGGAAACACTCTGAGAGGGGGGGGTGAATCAGAGTGTGACAAATTTTAACAAGATATACTTTTATGAACTTGACAATTTTAATTCACAGTATGCACTGATGACTGAGACTTAACACCTTGATGAAATACATTAATGAAGCATGAAATATACCATAGAACCAACTAAAACACTTGATTCAGACTTTAAAAAATGGTATTAAATCTTTTACACGATCTTGAAACATCTAAATGAGTACTTCAAATATTGCATTACATAAACCCAACAAAACAGAGTATGAAATAAAGAGAGCTAAAATATGACGTATCAGAGCATAAACTAGTAAAACAGAATGAGACAAGACAATGCACATAACACCATAGTTTTCATGAGTGGAAAACCCTCCTGGGGTAGAAAAACCACTCGGTAAGATCCCTTATATTAATTCAAAAAGAGCACCAACTCAGTTCACAAGTTTTAGAAACCACAAGGCCTCAAGGAGCACCAACCCCTCTTCTTATCAATAAATATTTCAACTTGAGCTACAACCACTGGTGATTTTATGCATGCACTTAAATCTTGCAGTCACAAAACCATCAGGGATTGGAGCAAGAATATTTTACCAGTCTGTACAGATGAAAAATTTTGCAACAATATTCTTCAAGGATGAAATCAACACTATCAGAGAGAAAAAAAAATAAAAATTTCAATCTCTGAACAATATAGTTTCAAACAATAAAGCCTCATGTACTTTGCAACAAAAAACAGAGTATTGATTCTCAAGAAACCCTCGACTATCTCTGGTAAACTACAGCACTTCCTTTTTAAACAAATGCTATGTCTTTCACTTTATTCACACTCCTCTCTCTATGTTTTTTCTTGTCTCAACTGTTCTCAATAAAACTGTTTTATACCCAACCAAAAACACCACATGTTCTTCCAGAATAACCCTCGTATAGGGTTACCAATAACTTACAGGAATTGCAAACTGAAAATCAAATAACCGTTTTTAACTGTGCAACGGAAAGGGAAGAAACTGCTTGAATACCCAGTCATGAAAAACAAAAACAAAGCATGAACAAACTGATTCGAGCTCCTTAGCGGCGGCTGCGTCTCTCATGGCGTTAGGGTTTGTGACGGACGCCAAACAAGTTCAAAAGTAAAATGAAACTCAAAACATTTCTCGAAAACCTTTTA
The DNA here is from genome assembly GCF_030272615.1 of Cryptomeria japonica. Lineage (NCBI taxonomy): Eukaryota > Viridiplantae > Streptophyta > Pinopsida > Cupressales > Cupressaceae > Cryptomeria > Cryptomeria japonica. Next base: position 714,910,624 of record NC_081409.1, on the reverse strand, counting down.
ACCTGTCAGTCACAAAAATGTATTTTGAAGTATATGCTGTTTGTCCGTAGATAAATTAAACATGATTTAAACCAAAGATGCCGTTTCAATAAATGCCAAGTCAGGTTATTCATTGCATCCGTGTCACCCGTCTGGCTCGAGAGAGAGATGTTTTAAACACATAACACGTCAGCCAAGACAAAGTGTCCGTGTCACTAAACTGACTCATGAGAAGGACATTTTAAATAAATAACCACATGCTTATTAAAAACACAGCTTCCCCTTTTTTTTACTTTCTTGTCATCGAGGACAAACGTACCAAAGAGCAACACAATCAACTTCTAAAAATGTTTCAGCAATCTCCATCTTGTAAAAATCCTCTGTAGAATAGTTATTCCCTTTTTCGAACTTCCATTAGAAATTGAGACCAAGTCCTCCTCCTGAAAATAGGTTGACTGGTCCCGTTCTTCTATTTGAATCTTTTCATTTAGGACCTCCAGTACCGATTGAATCTGTAGTTTCTCTGCATTCCATTACTTTTTCCAGTATAGTTGAACTCTAATGTTCTGTTTATCTATGTACACTTTCTATTCCGTGGTTCTATATCTGTCAAACTCTAGTTATTCACAATCTTTTTAAAATCCACATAGGGTTGAATTATCGTCGACACTCCTCTCTGGTTCTTTTCAGAAATCTTCTCTAAAGCATTACTAGTGCATCAGATATAAGGATTTTCCTAGAAAATGAATGCTGCAATCTTTTCTGCTATAACCTCATCGGTCCACATGTATAGAAGGATTTGTTATGTTATCCGAGAAGCTTTTGATTTTTTACAATTGCCAATTAAAATGATTTTTAGGCAGGTGATCATAGCACACCCAAAAAAATTCGCAGCTTCCTGGAGATCGCCATCTATTCCATCTTCGTATCAAGAGATCTTTCCTCGTGAACATTTTCCTCAACTTTCATAAATTCTCCTAAATTGGTCCCAATTTCAAACAAAAGAACGTCCCAATATCTCTTTGGGAGGCTATAAAATCTGATTTAGGCAGGATGTAACCATAGAGTACAATTAGTGGGATAAAAGTTAATTTCCAAGCTTGCATGAAAACACCATCATCTCCACAGATAAAGTAAAACCCTTAATTGAGAATTTGATGGATTCTCCGGAGATCATCACAAATCTTGAGCATGTTGGTATTGGTGGAGAGGGGCGTGGTAGTTCTGGACAAGTTCAGTTTCTTTTTTCTATCTAAAAAGGTTTCCATACGAATAATCGTATGGAGGCTCTTTCTATTTTGGTTGCATTGGAACACAATTGTTCTCTTCTTTGGCAGCGGATTGTTGTTGAATTTGACTCCCAGGTTGTGGTGTCTTTGTTGAATCGGCAACACTTTGATGGTGTTAGTTTGCAGTTGTAGTTGGTTATTCGGCAGATTCTTTTGTTTTGTGATTCTATTGAGTCAGTCACTTTCCTTCATATTCCTAGGGTATGGAATGGGGTAGTTGATTGTCTTGCTAAATGGGTCTCTGAATTTATTGAGGGTTGGCCTATTGAGAATAGGGCTCAATTATCTCCTGAGTTGTCTCATATGCTGGATCAACTTGTTGATTTGGATAACTCTTTGTAATTTTCTTAGCTGGACAGTTCGCCTTCTTTTGTTGTATCTCTCATTCTGATTCGAATAAATTTTTACAATCAAATGAAATTGAAGGCCATAATAAACACATTTCTTGTCTGCTCTCGTTATCTTATTCTGAACTTCTTCGTTGCCTAAAACATTGCAGGGATTTTTAAACTCTGTGATTTCTGGGTCCCTCGTTTGCTACTCTCGGAAGACCTTCCAATGCCCTCTTGTATAGCATTTAATAATGTGGTCTTTGACTAATTTAAAAAGGATTTTTGTGAGGACATATTGCTTCTTCTGCCCATCCTTGTAAAGGTCATCTATATATGTGATTCTTGTGGAGAAAAATAATGCGTAGAGGAAAACAATTTATCATCTGTCCTGTTTTTTTTCCACTGTAGTACTGTTTGTAGCTTTATTTTATTATAGTCATCTCCGCAGATAATTAAAGGTAATGCTTGAGGAAAAATAACAACAGCTTACAAGTTTTTGACTATAATGCACATCTCTAATTTATATCAATGTAATTTTGATCAAAGTAGAATAAAGTTTATTTTGTGGAGTCACCTGTTTTTTTTGGTTCTACAGCCGTACTGAAGGTTCCAATACATCTGCAGCGTTTTGAAATAACCACAAGCCCTTGTTTAGACAATATGCGTGCAAGCTGAAATTATCTATACATTATTTTATAGTAATTGTTTTCAAAATGTATTTTTACATAAAATAATAAACTCTGTTTTTCCCTATCTAAGGTTTCTGGTTCCCATGGCTCTACCCAACAGTACGATGTAAGAGGAATTCGTAGAGATGAAAATCACCCGCTGCCACAATTTCTGCAAAATCAAGATATATACGGACTAAACCTTCTAGTGGTTCAAAATTCCGCTATCCTGCAGCAATTAAATAGTGTGTCCGGTGACTTGATATGGTTTCGCTTGAGAGGATCCAGGGACACTTTAAATCCGTTTGCCCTCCCATGGAATAGTTTAAGGAATATTCCTTCAACTCTCTTACTGAGAAGTTTAAGAGTGTTGGAAATTCATGGTGTTAGCCCTCAAGATTTCAGCAACTTGTTTCATGATCGTGAGGTATGTGGATCCTTCCTCAGCCAACGCTTTAACTAGAGCAGAGCTTTTCCATTATGTAATCGTAAATATTCATAGCAATTAAAACACTGTTGGTATCGCAGCTGTGTGCTTTGGAAGTCGCATGTACTAAAGATTTTGGAAGCGCAAGCGCAGCTGATCCTTCAACAGCCTTTTCCACAAAACAAGGTTCAGCTTCAAAAACTGCACCTTCATTGCATCCTCCAATTAATATGGGACAGTGGTTTCAGGCGTGGTTAGGCAAGCTGAATTTCAAGCATTTGGTTAAGATAGTTTTACAAAATATCGGAGGCCTGAAAACACTCCCAATTAAGTTTGAAGAAGTAAGAAATCTGAGACGTGTAGATCTATCTGGCTGTAGCGATTTGTGTCATTTGCCCCATTCTTTTACTGAAGAGCTGTTGCAACTTCAATATTTAGCTTTGCGAGATTGCTGGAACCTCATTCTCCACGATTTGGGAAAAATCTCCACGCTTGAGTACCTCGACTTTCAGGGTTGCTCTATGCTAAGGGAAATACCCAAAGGAACTGAGGTTCAAAAATCTTTAAAGCATTTAAATGTGGTCCATACTCAGTTGAGGGAATTGCCTCACAATCTTGAACAGCTGGAAGATCTTGAACAACTACTTATAGGGAGCTCAGGATTGACAGAGATGCCATCTTCTATATATAATTTGAGCAGTTTGAAAGAGTTAACTTTCATAGGATGCACTAATCTACTTTATATTGACAACTCTATTGAAAAGTTAGTACATTTGGAAAGTTTCAGAATATATAAATCTGGAATGAGAGCGTTACCTGAAACAATTGCATGGATGAATTTGAAAATTTTGGATGTTAAAGATTGTCCACTTGATTTGGAGCAGTTGCTGAAAGGAGCGGATCCGGGAAATATGTCACTGGATAGTTCTCAGGCACAGGGAAGTATTGGTCAGGCTGCTCGTCCGAATCGCTCAGGTTGTTTGACAGATTTAATCATTAGAGACAGCCACATTTTAGAGATAGACATTCCTCAGGCCGAAAGTCTTTTTCCCAAACTTGAAATTGTTGATCTGTCCGACAATCGTCTTTTGACAAAGATTGGAAGGTTACCAGGCAATTTGACAAGTCTGAAACTGAGGAACTGTACAAAGCTGACAACACTGGCATGCCTCTCTAACCTGGCAAGACTTAAAGTTCTTGACATAAGCGGATGTTGTGAACTAAGGACGCTAAAGAAGGATGGTCTGAGATCAATACAAGTTATTAACGCCCATGGGTGTTGGAAGCTGAGCAGCATTGAGGGTCTGGATGCATTGGAAAATTTGTCTTGTTTTCAGATGTCCGTTCCTTGGGGGTACAGCGACATATCATCTCACCCTGGGTATCTGGTGAGTCATAAAAACAATTCATTATCTTTACCTGAAAGAATCCTAGAACATTTTTTTCCCTTTATTTTTGGCGTGCTTAACAAATCTGTCGATAAATTGTGTTTCTGGCACACAACTGTTGGAATTTCTATTAGAGACTATGCATATATATACACACAGATTTTCTTTAGACAGCCACTTTCATCTATTTTCTTAATTATGTGAGAAAAATAACAAGTGAAGAAAATTTGCAAAGAAAAACAAAAGCACATAATTCACAGATTTACATGGAAAAACCAGGTAAAAATATACCAGTAAAAAACTATGAGCAAATTTTGTCTTTCGTATTGATTCTCAGGAATTACAGAATTACAACAAATTTAAAAATTGTCTTTCAAAACATGACTTCGAGCAGCCTTAAACAACCGAGTTGCAGAGTCCTACTTGAAGACAACTTACTAAATACAGTAAGTATGACTCACACAACTACATGTAAAACACATGTTGAAATTACAATTTATTGAAAGTTTTCCAACAAAACTTTCTATTTATAGTAAGTCTCAAAAAAATTACTAGTGGGTAATCCATGATGACGCAACCACTACTATCTAAGAAGGCCATTATGACTCAACCACTGCTAGATGGGAGTCCAAGGTAACTCAACCATAGCAAGCTAAGAGCCCAATTTGGACTTCACATTCCAACAAATTACTCATGCAGGGAGGTTTGTGAGCCAGTGAAGGCCTGCAAACCAATCAACTTCTAGAAAATGAAAACCATCATCAAAAGTAGCTTGTAAGAAACATTAAATCAAGGAATTTCAACATGACAATAGGCAGTTTATTACAACGGCACAAGCCTTGCAAAACCTAGTAGATGCAAGCGCACAATTTACTAGAATTACAGTTTTCACTTAATAGTAAAGTTCCCTTCAGGGACGCCCAATATGTTGAAATATTCAATAATTATTGATGTCATATCCTCCACTCTCTCCTTCAAACTTGTTTCCCTTTTTAGTTTTTAACGAGGTTGTGGGTTCGAATTTAATTTGTAGCAAACTGTTGCTAATTCATAAAGAGTCCACCTGAGTTATTGTGTTGGAGTTTGGAACTGCAATGGTAGAATAGGCATAGTCATGAATAGGGGAAGCATATTAGTAATCATTATATTTAATTTTGTATGTCCACAGATTTTGAATGGTACATTAGACTTTAACGATTTTTTTTTGTTTTCTTTGTATGTAACTTAATTGCTTATAGCTATTGTTTTGGCTTCTGGATAGTAACGATGCATGTTGTGGGATCCATTATGCACATAAGGGTCAAAAGTAAACATTTCAAAGTGTCACCCAATCCCTGTTCAAAGATGCCTCTATAACTGTGCATTTAAATTGCCAATACTTCTGAATAAATGCTCTAGTAGTCTTGTACTATGGGTATCAATAATGGTGCACAAATGGGCCAATTATGGTCCAAAACTGCTAAAAAATGGGTGACCATTGGTACATATGAAATTTATTAATGGGCTTTTAGTTATTCTTTTTTTGGTTTCTTTTTAATTAGTAATAGGGGGGTTGAGTGTGCAAGGAGTGAACACTTATTGGAATAGGGATGGTAAATGGTGCTCTTCCCCTAATGGGTGCCCCACTTGTAAAGAGTTTATGGTAAGAAGGAGAAATTCCCAACGACAAGCTTCCCATAAAAGACTACCTCAAAAACTACCTCTACCATAAAAGACATTCCCTCTATGATAAGCTTCCAATAAAAGACAACCTCAAAAACTATCTCTACCATAAAAGACATGGTATGAGATCCCAAGGTTAGTGAAAGAATTACAAAACACATAAATTGCTAGAAAATAATATTTATTCAATTTGATAAAATGATTACAAATATTTAAATCTATTCTTTTGATATTCATTAAATTTTACTCATGATTACATTATTTGATCATCCAATCTAATATAGACATTAAATATATTATACGATATTTGAGGCTTTGCATACTTCTTCTAGAAACTTATCATGTTGATGTGGTGAAAATTTGGATTCTAACTTATGTATGCAAATTAAGATCTCAAATTTTCATTGGAAATTAATGATAGGGTTCAAATTCAATCTTAAAAGGAGAGCTGAATACTTTGATTGATTTTTCCCTTTTTTAGGTTTGTGCGATTGGAATTGAGTATGCAAGATCTAGGCTAAATGATAAGAAATTGATATCTTTCAACAATAATAGTGAAATTCAAAATTGGAAATCAACACAATAGCTCAAATCTGGAAAGAGGATGCAAAAAGAAACATGTTATAGCGAACCGAGCTTGAGAATGTTGGACACCATTGTTTAGTACCTTAGTTTGAGATGCTTGTGACCAAAAAGTACTAGATTCCCTATTAGAGGATCTTGTAGATCTATCTTCCCAAAATTCAACCAAAAAGTGTTAGACAAGGTTAGATGGCACCCTAGTACTGTAGGTGTTTTTGCCTCTTCGAAATCTAAGAATGTCTTTGTTGTATTCTTTGCACAACTATAACACTCTTTGTGATTGGATTTGAACCTACACACACAAAAATAGGGAAGAAGGGTTGTCTGGTATAGGGGCTTGCCTAAGTCAAATCCTGTGTTGGTGTTCTCACCTCCACTATAATAATGAGGGATAAAAAAGAGTTTGTCCTTAGAAGGACAAAGGTTAGAACAATAATTAAAATGCTCAAATTGAAAAATTATACCTTAGATATGGAACCCTAGACTTGATATTCCTTAATGGATGTTGATGCATGCCTTCATTATGAAGTGACACATTATGATTGATTATGATTGTTGAAACAATGATGTATGGTTGAATGCTTGACTTCTTGATTATAGATTTGTGTTCAATTGCCTTGAATGTACTTAATTGAATGCTCATAGTAAGACTTAGAGTTTGAAAGAAAGGGGGAGTTGTATTTATATGAAACTTATAACCTTTTCAAATTTAAATTTCGAGGAAGATTGACATCAAAGCATGATTTTTCTACTTCCAGAGTTGCCATTTGAAACTCAAATTTTGAATCCAAATGCTAGGATAGGGGTGCTAAGTGCCCTAGTCCTTACACTTTGAGCTAGGAAAAATGTCATGAATAAGGTAATCCACCAAGTTACCAAAAAAAGGTCTAAAACCAAAACATAATCAAAGATGAATTAAGTGCATTAGGATCAACCACCAAATTGAGGTCAAACGAACTGTGAACTTTGTAAAAGGATATAATTTACTATTGAACACAAAATACCACTGAGAGGGGGGTGAATCAATGCTTTCTCAATCTTCCTTCTTACCAATCTAACTTCAGACAATCAACTATTTACTTAACCACTAAACAATCATACCAGTAATGCAAGAGACAGAAACAAAGAGATCATTCACACACAAGAGATTCACAACACCAGATTTACGAGGAAAACCCAATATGGGAAAAACCTCAGTGAGAAGAGCTGCTAAAGACTACTACTCCAATCCAGCCTCACAGGTAAAACACTGACTTACAAAGATTTTGGGCACCAACCCAAGGAGCACCAACCCCTACACCAAGCTTCAACTTGGTGATGTATATTGAAATACGATTTGAATACAATTGGGGGTTCTTGTTGCAAATGAATTTTGCAGCTCTAGAATCAAATCACTCTCTATTATCTTACTCTCCCTTTCACACACAGTCTCTCAACACACTGTGTCACACTAGGATGTTGCCTGCTCTACCACATCTTACCTGTTAGGTTCAATTAGCAGCCTATGATACTGTCGGTAGAATCCTCTCACCAGTTTGCTCGCTCACTCACACTGCAACTTGCTCAGAACACCTTCAAAATTTTTTCTCCTCGCTCACTCTCACTTCTCTTCACTTCACAATCTTCACAGCATCAACAAAACTTTTTGTCCAGAGCTCTCATCACTTATCTAGTGATTTCCCCCCAAAATGCAATTCAAAAACCTGAGCGATAAGGGTTTCCTTTTTCTGACATAATCTTCATGAGATCCAATCCCCCTATCTTGGATCAATCAACTATCCTTGAAGACTGCTTCTGCACACGGTTTCAATTATCCAATGCATGTTTTCCTCGAAGTGGCAATCACAAATCAGATCTTTTGTCATCAAGTCAGACGACACATAAAGTATTCTAGAAGTTTCCTTTATGAGAATGTCATGAATCAAATTTCCTTTGCATTGATTCAGGTGCCAACTACTCCCTGATCTTCCTCGAACCGCAATCAGTCTGACGCAATCCCGTGATTTGTGGCTCCTTCATTAATGGCGATTATCTGGTTCATCAACCCTATCAATGAGGCTTCATCAACCACAACACACTTGCCACCTCATCTTCATATGGCATCACAGCGATCAAGACACAGCCTACCAACACACAATCAATCCGGCAAACACATACTGGTAAACCCTTTGCCAATAGAGTGTTCTTCTTCTGTTAACCGGTATAGCATCCTATACCGGTTGCACATCTTCACCTCCGGTGGTGTGAGACAACTTTTAACATTCTGCCTCTTCATCATAAACAAGCAACCATCCTTCAGACCAGTTTGTACTTTACCAGTAGACCTTCATTCTTTATGCTCACCCTTATGTGGATCTCCATCATGCCGGTTGACATCAATGACAACTTAGTGCCAAAATGCCAACAATCTCCCCCTTTGGCATTGATGTCAACTTCTCACAATGCACTTCATACCAAAATTTCCCCCCCTTTAACACAATGACAAAGGGTACTTGTGCACTCCCCCTTTGATCCATAACATGCTCCCCCTGAGCCACATAAAACCTTCCTAGGCAGATGATACAATGCCCAACTTGTGTCAGAGGTACTCAAAAGTGCTGACCGGTAATGGTTTGGTGAAAATGTCTGCTACTTGTTCACTAGTAGGAACATAATCCATTCTTACCTCCTGTCCTTCAACCTTCTCTCTGAGGAAGTGATATTTGATTGCAATGTGTTTTGTTCTGAAATGCATGACCGAATTCTTTGCTATGTTGATTGCACTCAAATTGTCACACCGGATGAGAATAGGTTCAGTGATGTCTACCTGTATATCTTTGAGAGTATGCTTCATCCAAAGCACCTAAGGCAGCATATGTAGCAACAACAATGTACTCAACTTCAACAGTGGATAAGGAGACTGAGTCCTACTTCTTGCTATGCCAAGAGACCAACCGGTCACCTAGAAAGAATGCACCACCACTTGTGCTCTTTCTATCATCAATGCATCCTACCCAATCAGCATCAGTGTATGCTTCCAAGATAAAATCTCCCTATTTAGGATACCACAAACCATAGCTGAGAGTTCCTTGTAGGTACCTAAAAATTTTGCAAATAGCATTCATGTGTGACTGCTTTGGTGCATCTTGGAATCTGGCTACCATGCATACTGCCTGAACTATATCTAGTCTTGAAGAAGTAGATACAGTAGACTGTCTATCATGGATCTGTACAAAGTCTGATCCACTACCGGTGATTCATCATTCTTACTCAATTTGTTGTCGGTCACCATGAGAGTACTTACCGGTTTGCAATCTTCCAGTTGGAATTTCCTCAGTATCTCCTTTGCTTACTTGACCTGTGAGATAAAGACTCCTTTATCTTTCTGTAGTATCTGCAAGCCAAGGAAGTAAGTCAATTCACCAAGCATTGACATCTCAAATTCTAACTGCATCTGATTAGCAAACTCTTTGTAGAGAGTATCCTTGTTGCCTCCAAAGATGATGTCATCTACATACACAACCACAATAATCATGTGATTCCCATCTTTCCTTATGTACAAATTACTGTCAGCACTTCCCTTTTTGAATCCTTGCTCCTTCAGATACTGATCTAATCTTGAGTACCATGCTCTAGGAGCTTGCTTCAAACCATACAGAGCCTTCTTTAACCGACACACAAATGTCTCATCATCATGCAACAGAAATCCTTCCGGTTGCTCCATGTATACTTCTTCTAAATTTCCATTTAGAAAAGAATATTTTACATCCATTTGGTATACCTTATAGCCCTTGTAGGCAGAGTAAGCACCTAATTGCTTCTAGTCTAGCCACAGGTGCAAATGTTTCTTCAAAGTCAATCCCCCTTACTTGAGAGTATCCTTTGCACACTAGTCTAGCTTTATGCCTTACATTTTTACCTTCTTCATTCATTTTGTTCCGGTAGACCCACTTTGTGCCAATGATATTCTTGTCTTCCAGTCTAGGGACTAATTCCCAAGTCTCGTTCTTCTCAATCTAGTGCAGTTCTTCTTCCATGGCATCCATCCATTCTTGTCTCTCGCTAGCCTCAATGAAAGTTTTGGGTTGATCTTCATTCATGAGGTATAGGTTGACTTGTTCATCATTCTGAGCAAGTCTTCTTCTATTCTGCACACCATCACTCTTATTTCCCAAAATTTGTTCTTCTGGGTGATTCAGTTGTATGTACCGGTTGGGAACCTTCTGGGATGCTACTTCTGGTTTAGTTTCTGTTTAAGTTTCATAATATTCATCACTGGAGTCATCATACCGGTTAACCTGTGGTTGAGATCCTCTATGCATATCTTCATCAACTTTCACATGCACACTCTCAATGACCCTTCTTAGTCTTTTATTGTAGCATTTGTAAGCTTTTCTCTTAGATGGGTAGCCAAGAAAGATTCCTTCATCACTCCTGAAGTCAAAACTTCCTAAACCATCCATATCTTTCTTGATGAAGCACTTGCTTCCAAATACTTTGAAATATTTGACTGATGGCTTCCGGTCATACCATAACTCATAAGGTGTCATCTTGTTGTTTGTTCTTAATTGAACCCGACTCAAAGTGTATGCAATAGTATGCACAACTTCTTTCCAATAAGTATCTAGCAGATTGGCCTCATTCAACATGGTTCTGGCCATCTCCTTGATTGTCTTGTTCTTCCTTTCTACCACACCATTTTGTTGTGGTGTTCTAGGAGCAAAGTATTGCCTTCTAATTCCATGTTTTTCACAATAAGCTTCAAATTCATTTGATGTGAACTCTCCACCCCTGTCTGATCTTAGGCATTTTAATTTGTACCCACTTTCCGTTTCCACCATCTTCCAAAAGATTTTGAATCTTTCAAATGCTTGTGATTTATCTTGCAGAAAGGTGACCCATGTCATCCTTGAGTAGTCATCAATGAAGAGCATAAAGTATCTTTCACCGGTAAGTGCTTTTGTTCTAGTCGGACCACACAGATCTGTATGCACAATTTCAAGTAGCTTTGAGGTGTTGTGCTCCTTTGTCCTGAAACTCACTTTTGTTTGCTTACCTTTTACACATTCATCACAAAATGTGTTTGCCGGTTTGATGATGAGTGGAATATTCCTCACACACCCCTTTTTGCTTACTGCAACTAAGTTATCAAAATTTATGTGGCGTAATCTTCTGTGCCACAACCAACTTTCATCTACTTGTCCTAACATACATTGGGACTCATAGCATTCCTTCATATTATAAACATTTCCATCAGTTCTCTTTCCTTCTGCCACAACTTTACTGGTACTATCTTTCATTATCTGGAAACCTGTGGAGTCAAAGGTGAATTTGTAACCTTTGTCACACATCTGACTCACACTCAACAGATTATGTTTGAGGCCTTCCACATAATATGCATCATGTGCCTTCAGTTTTCCATCAATGCTTAGTGTTCCTTTTCCCTTTATTTTGATGGAGGAATTGTCTCCAAACCTTACCGATCCACCAATCCAATCTTTAAGTTTAATGAATTTCCTTTTGTCACTAGTCATATGGTTTGAGCAACCACTATCTACCACCCATAGATTTTTCCTCTTAGCATGCAAGGCAGCCTGCACTATGAGACTTGATTATGCCTTTTCCTTTTCTTTCTCAACCCAAACTGGTTTGATTTCCTTCTTCTTGTCAGCTGCTATATTCAGCTCAGGTTCAGTTACCGGTTCATGATTTGGATTTTTCTTCATTTGCTTGATCTTCTTGTTTTTGCATGACTTTTCTATGTGTCCAAATTCTTGACAGTTATAGCATTTTATATTTTCATTAAAGGGAACATCCTTAAAATTATTGTAGGGTACTGGTTTGTTCTTCCTACAATCAAAACTCTTTTGTCCATATCCATTGCACTGATAGAAGACAACATTCATATCCTGGAGTGCATTAAATGAATTTCTACTTTCATAATTCATAGAAGGCTTATTTTTTAACCTACAGTCAACTATTTTGTGCCCAAATTTATTACACCGGTAACAATAACCATGAAAGTCTGATACATACCGGTTGGGTTGTCTTGGTCCTAAATGGAACTGCCTCATTGGGGGTCTTCCATTCATGTTGTTGAATCCGGTGAATCCTTCTCAGTCAATTCTGGCGTTCCTCCTTGGGTTTGCATATTTATGCATGAGATGTGGCCTCCGACTCATTTCTGTATACCGGTTTGGATGTCGATTTCCAACAGCATTTGCATATGTCTTTTTTTCGGTATCCTTGCCTACAGTGAATGTCTTCTTTTCTTCACCTTCAATTGAAGAAGTGAACATTATCTCTTTGTTGGATTTACCTTTGTGGGTTGAACCTTGACCAACTTCAAAGCCTAAGCCTCTGGTGTCTTTGAATTTCTTTTGTTTGCTCAATGTCTTATCCAAAGCCTCAGTGTTGCCTTCATACTTCTTATTTTTATTTCTTCCTTGCTTTCTTTGAGCTCCTTTCTGAGCTTTATTATTTCTTCTTCTAGTTCTTGATTCTTTTTTTCTTTCTTTGTCAAATCAAGGGTTGTAGCTTCATCGATCCTCTTAGTTTCTTCCAGTTGCAGCTTCAAGTCAAATATAATTTGATCGGACTCTTCCAAAGACTGCTTCAAGAGATCTTGTTCATCTACTGCAACAAGCTTAACCCTCTTGATTTCTCTTCTTGTTTTACTCAATTTTTCAAGTGCACTGATAAGTTCACTCTCCAAATCCACTTCAGCCTCAATATCCTCTTCTTCCACATCTTCATCAGCAGGTCTTTCAAGTGCCATGAAAAGATTTACTTTTCTATTGTTCTCATGGTCATCATCTTCTGATGGATCTTCATCATCTGTTGTGTCATCCTCAATGGTATATAGATTGTTTTGGTTCCGGTAGCCTCTTCTTCCCTGTCGGTAGTCATTCCTTTCTTTGTCTTTGCCGATAGATCTTCTGAACTCTCTTGACTCATCTCCACCGGCTTCTTTGTGAGGACAACTTGTAGCGAAGTGTTATACCTTCCCACAGTTGAATCATTTAAGTGGTATCTTTCCTTTGTACTGGTCAGATCCTCTTTTGAGCTTCCTAACAAAGTTTGCTACTTCAACATCAGATTCTTCACTGGATTCTTTACAAGTAATAGCTTCTTTTCTCTTTTTGGTGATTTGGAATACTGCTTCTTTCCTTGTGGAAGTCTCATCGGTTTTTCTCATCTCATAGGCTGTCAGAGAGCCAAATAGTTCAACCATTGTAAAATTCTTTAAATCCTTGGTTTCTTCTATGGCTGACACCTTAGTATAATATTTGGGAGTGAGAGATCTAAGTATCTTTTTTACAAGAATCTCATCTGTGATTTCTTCTCCAAGTCCTCTAATAGTATTCACAGTTTCATCAAATCTGTGAAGATAGTCTGCAATCTTTTCATCATCTTTCATTTTAATGCTTTCAAGTTGTCCCCTTAGTGTTTGCAACTTGGCTTCCTTGACCTTTTCATCTCCCTCAAACAACCTCTGCAATTTGTCCCATGTCTCCTTTGCTAAAACATAGCGCATGACTTTGACAAATTCATTATCGGATAGTCCACTCAAGATGGCATGTTTTGCCTTTGCATTATTCTCATACTCCTTTTTTGCATCTAGATCAGTGGGAGGAGTATTAGGAACGACATATCCATTCTTGACCGACAATCCACACACCAAAACCAAGAGATGAAATATAGGTCTTCATTCTTCTGCTCCAGAAGCCATAGTTGGATCCATCAAACATTGGGGCTTTTGAGGAAGCAGACTCACTTCTTGCCATTGTGCTCAAAGTCCAGAATCTACCCAAGGTTTAAAGATAACTGGGAGCTAGGCTCTGATACTAATTGTTGAACATAGAATACCACTGAGAGGGGGGTGAATCAGTGGTTTCTCAATCTTCCTTCTTACCGATCTAACTTTAGACAATCAACTATTTACTTAACCACTAAACAATCATACCAGTAATGCAAGAGAGAAAAACAAAGAGATCATTCACACACAAGAGATTCACAACACCAGATTTATGAGGAAAACCCAATATGGTAAAAACCTCGATGAGAAGAGTTGCTGGAGACTACTACTCCAATCCAGCCTCAAAGGTAAAACACTAACTTACAAACATTTTGGGCACCAACCCATGCACCAAGCTTCAACTTGGCGATGTATATTGAAATAATATTTAAATACAATTGAGGCTTCTTGTTGCAAATGAATTTTGAAACTCTAGAATCAAATCACTCTCTATTATCTTACTCTCCCTTTCACACATAGTCTCTCAACACACTGTGTCACACTAGGATGTTGTCTGCTTTGCCATACCTTACCTGTTAGGTTCAACTGCTAGACTATGATACTAGCGATAGAATCCTCTCACCGATTTACTCGCTCACTCACATTGCAACTTGCTCAGAACACCTTCAAAAAAATTTCTCCTCGCTCACTCTCACTTCTCTTCACTTCACAATCTTCACGGCATCAACAACTTTTCTGTCCAGAGCTCTCATCACTTATCCAGTGATTTCCCACAAAAATGCAATTCAAAAACCTGAGTGATAAGGGTTTCCTTTTTCTGACACAATCTTCATGAGATCCAATCCCCCTATCTTGGATCAATCACCTATCCTTGAAGACTGCTTCTACACATGGTTTCCATTATCCAATGCATATTTTCCTTGAAGTGGCAATCACAAATCAGATCTTCTGTCATGAAGTCAGCCGACACATAAATTATTCCAAAAGTTTACTTTATGAGAATGTCCTAAATCGGATTTCCTTTGCATTGATCCAGGCGCCAACTGCTCCCTGATCTTCCTCTGTCATTCCTTCTTCCTCGAGCTACAATCAGTCTGATGCAATCCCATGATTTGTGGCTCCTTCATTAATGACGATTATTTGTTTCATCAACCTTGTCGATGAGGCTTCATCAACCACAACACACTTGCCACCTCAGCTTCATATGGCATCACACCGATCAAGACACGACCTACCAACATGCAGTCGGTCCAACAAACACATACCGATAAACCCTTTGCCAGTAGAGTGTTCTTCTTCTATTAACCGGTATAGCCTCATGTACCAGTTGCACATCTTCACCTCCGATGGTGTGAGACAACTTTTAACATTTTGCCTCTTCATCATAAACAAGCAACCATCCTTCAGACCGGTTTGTACTTTACCGGTAGACCTTCATTCTTTATGCTCACCCTTATGTGGATCTCTATCATGTCAGTTGACATTAATGACAACTTAGTGCCAAAATGCCAATATTTACGATACTACAGTTATCCCCCACTTTAGCAGGAGTGTGAACATATACTCATGACAAATTATGGAGAAGAAAAAGATTCTTTCATTGAGATATAAAAAAGACAAGATAACAGCAAACTTGGCGAAGTGGCAGCTCTAGAGACTTGGGATCTTATCAACCTATAATGTCAAAGTAAAAAGAAAGCACAACATGAGCAACATGATCATGCCCCCAAGATTTAGGATTTTATCAATCTATACTATCAAGATAAATGGAAATCACAACATGATCGACATGATCATCATTAAATATACACAGGGATCATGCAAAACATTAAAGGTGTGGCATCTACGAGAAGCAAGAAACCTCGGATCCTCACTAGGACTCATAAAAAAGACATGACGTATAGAATCAATAATATCCTTAGATATATTCTAGGAATCATGTTACAAACATGCAAAGAATGGCCTCTAGGGCTAGTAAGATCTTCGTATGCTTACTAGGAGCCAAGTTCACAAAGAGTCACAAGGCTAGGAAGTTGTGTCATGTTAGGTGGCTCATGCACAAGTGAAGGTCTCACAAGGGCTACCAAGTTGTGTTAAGGTAGGTGAGCTTCACGTCAACTAAGATTACACAGTTAAGAAAAAATATATTCATAGGGTAATCTTGATAGAAGACTGCAAAAGGATGTTGTAGTGGCACAAAGAAGTTTGTGGTGTATACTCAAACTATACAAACCACGTATAGCCTTATGATCATTTTGGATTGACCTCATCCCCCAAATGCAATGGAACTATGAGTACAAAGAAGGAAGAGCATATAACCTAGAAGTATAAAGGGTCTTTTTGGGTCAACATGGAAGAGACCAAAAAGCCCCAACAGTTTGCATTAGCCCCAAAAGATAACATAAAAGGACATTTGTAAAAAAAAATATTTATGACATATAGAAGGATTAAGATACAAATAGAGGAATGCCACAATGAGATGAGTCTCTTTATATCCTTGTGCCAATGGATCTTCAAGAGTCATCCAAAGAGAACCTAACAATTAAAAGATATACAAAGAAACACATCACTAGGAGTCACATTACATACAATAAAAGATACAAAGACAAAGAGTATTTGCACCAACAAGATAATCTAACATATCTCCCACCCCCCAATCTTTCTTATCATTATAAATTGATGTCAAGCATGATGCTAAAGGAGCTAAAACTAATATAGTAGAACAAGCTTTGTCTAGTTCCAAACATGGACCATTCTCTAGAAAGGAGCATTATTATGTGTGTCACTAGTAGCTAAAGCTAATTCCTTAGAAAATACCATAGATAGCTCAACATCATTTTCAACAATTTTAACCATGTCATCAATATCATCATCCAAACTTATTACCATGGGTAGTTTAATAGTATGAGTAGATCAATATCTTAGTATTAACAAATTCAAATTTCAATGAGGTTGTGTAAGGAAAGGGTCATTTTCATGTTGCCAAAAAAAAAAAATAGGGGACTACCTCAAATCCCATTCCATTTCGTTGACTCTAAGATAAAATTTCAGCCTTCAACCAACTTTTCTTTTCATTATGATAGTTTCTTAGACCTTCTTATGTGCCTTCACCCCTCTCCTAAATATCCTACAAAGGACATTGTGAGGCAAGAGGATGATTTCAATAACACCTTTATTAATTCTCTCCCTTCAAAAGATGAAGTATTAATAAATAATGCTTGTTCCTCTCCCAAAATTGACCCTGCCCATGAGGACATCCCAGTTCAAGAAGAGACTACTAATATTTCTCTCAAAAATCTCCCTCTTAATGATGCATATTTGAAGAGAGATGTTGATCCTTCTTCAAGATATTACCTCTCCCATTCAGAACATTTAATGCGAGAGGATGATATGGTGGCTACCTTTCCCAGTGACACTATACCTTTTTTTCATTTCAATAACCTTTCCTCTAGGGATGAAGAATTAATGACTAGTGCTTGTCTCTCTCCTAAAATTGATCCTATCAATGATGACATTCTGGTACAAGAAGAGACTATCAACACTTCATTTAATAGTCTCTCTCTTAGGAATGATGTTGACCATTCTCCTAAAATGTACCCCCCTTATAAGAATACTTTGGAACAAGAGAATTCTCTTAGGATAAAAGGGTTCAATATCACTAACAATCCCCTCTATGAGGATTTCCCTTTCATTCAATTCAAAGAAAATAATATCCACGAAAAAGCGCTTAAGGTTGATAATCCTCCTTATGAACCACTTGATGATTTCAGCTCTACTAGAACTTCCTTTATTCCCAAACCATCTTTGATCAATATGATACATGTCAATGGTTATGAAACACCTAAAAAGCACGTGATTGTTGTTCAGGGTGATAGTACTCCTCAAATGTCTTAACCTCTTAATAAACTAGTTATTGTGGCTAAAGGTGGTTATAATCATGATACTTTTTTCACTCTTAGTAAACCAATCATTATTGTGAAATGTGGTTATGCCAGTAAAAATCCTTATGAATATGCCAAACAAATCACTCAAAAAATTTATAATACAGTTGCTCACACATAACAAAAAAAAACAATAGGAAACCTAATCCTCCTTGGTTTATCCCAAATTCTCTTCCTATTACTCAACTAATGCTTCCTCCAGCACCTCATCTTTCTCAACATATTGGAAAGGAGTATGATCTCATTGAACAAATTCAAGCTACTCCTGTCAAGATATCTATTTGGGAGTTGATTCAAACCTCACCCACCTATCATGGAATGTTACAAGATTCTTTAAAGAATTTAGATGTTCCACCTATGGTGATACCTAATAATATGGCTTTGTTGATTGATTATATGAAAATATCAAAAGGTCAAATTATGTTCTCTCAAGATGACTTACCTCCTAAGGAGATTCAAAGTCAATATGACCCACTTATGATTGTTGTCCTTATTACTAGTAATGCTATAAGATGAATATTTGTGGACAGTATATTTGGACTTAATGTTTTAACCATTGATTTCTCTTATTCAACCCAAATCTCTTTCTATTCATGTCTTTTACAATGTTGCTAGAGAATCCTTAGGTACTCTAACCTTTCCTATAAGGCAAGACTTGTTATTTTCCCTACACCCATCCAATTCCTACCCAATAGTCTTACTTAGTCTTCTAATAGGACAACCTTAAATTCATGCCATGCAAATTGTCCCTTATAATTATGACAATAAAATGTATACTTTGCAAACTTCATCTAATTCTAAATATTATTCATATTCTCCTAATTCTTCTACTACTTAAGATGAAACACCAACTCCTCTTGAAGATACTTTTTCATCTAAAGAGGTACTCTTAGAAGATGATTGGGGGTACTTAGATTTTATACCTACATTTATAGGAGAATATAAACTCACCATAATAGGTCCTAAGACTAAAAAGGATGGTGATATGGTGGAACCTAAGAAGAAATCAACCTTATGTAAACAACTTAGTAACAATTTTGTGGTTGATTCTATTAGTTCTTCAAAATCTTCTTCTAGTTCATATAATTATGACATTGAAACCTATGAGACACCACCATCTATGACATCCCTTTATGGTTTGATTTTTCATAATTTAGCTAAAAGTGGATACAATAATAATGGTTGTGGTACAAGTGAACAAGGGATTAGAGTTCCTTTATAAAATAACATACATTAAATCTCATGCAAACTTGGATATAATTCTTCAAATCCCACCAAAGCATCTAAGAAACCATTTGTCAATATGAATGTCATATTTAGTAGTGATGATAGTGATATGTTAGATCAAGCTCTTAATTACTTCAGCTCAATTAGATCATCCTCTACATCTCTCAACACTTATCCCACTCATAAGTAAATTATGATTATTGATAGGCCTTTTTATGAGCTTCCCAAGAGGTTCATAGGACTAAAAATCCCATTTGTGAGGCTTTACCTTCTATTCATTGCAATACCCTCCCTTATAGAAATTAGGCCCTAATGAATTATACTTGTCCCTCTCCTAAGGTTTCTTTTACGCATGAGGAAGTTTGTGTGCAAGAGGAACGCGACTTAGTGGCCTATTCTTCTCCTAGAGACTACTTTGTTGATCAGATCATTCTAATTCTTATCATCTTACGTATGGTTTTACTTTCATTGATTTTAGACACTTTAACATGTCACATTCAACTTATTCATCCAATATATCATATCACTAAATAACATTAGTGGCTATTATGTTTCTCCTCATTATGTGACATTAGTAGATTACTTATTGGGGGCTCATTTTCATTCATGGTGGTACAATTTCATGTGCAATCATACTTTGGTAGCAATATAATAGCCTATTTTGTATCTTCTCTAATCTCTATGCTAGGGGGCAATAATGATTTCCAAACATCTCTCCTTCTATACATTAAAATTTCCCTTTGTGAAGTAGTATCTTCTATAGTGATATCTTATTGATTATGGAGTTGTATAAGATTGTTGAGAATTCCCTTCGTGTAATTGGAATAAGTATCTTTGATCGAGAACTTATCATTGCATAATAAGTACATGCCCTTAATAGGTACCTCTTCCTTAGTGTTAAAAGTCTATAATTATTAATTAAATCCTTTCCATTTATTGAGTGGCATCTTTTATAATGAACCCTTCTATATTTTGGATGTGCATATCCCTATTAAGGATCTCATCCCTCTTGTAGGAAAACATATTCCTGATGAGGATATTTTCCTTTATTTAGAAGAGTGTATTTTATAACTAATCTCTCTTTGGTGTTCTTGTATCAATGTTTGGGGGGAAAGAATAGTGTTTCGTTCTCTCTCTTCTACAGATTGTCTTTTACTTTGTTAGATTGCATCTTTTATTTCATGTCATTTCTTGCATAAAATTATCCTTCATACGAGTACATACATGTTTCTTGGTTATGACCTATTCTTTGTTTGAAATGATACGTCTTTCATGAATAATATATGCTTAGTGAATGAGTGCAATTATTCACTAAGTATCCACTTTTTACTAGCAATGGGAGAATGTGTGTATTCTTAGTCTCCTTCTCCTTTTTCAAATATGGTATCTTTATCAAAAATCCCCTCTATTTTTGGTGGTGGATATCTTTTCAAATGATATCTTCCTCCTTATATCCGTGAAAAGGATCCCTTTAAACTTATTACAAGATATCTCTTTTACAACTTTTTCCTTGCTAATAGGAGTTATGCCTCTTTAGCTTGGATTTATATACATTGTTTTCTAAAGGATATGTCCTCACTGATGAAGGTGTGCATCCTTGTTTCTATCTTCTTTAAGACATGAACATGATGTCATGTTGACATCTTAAGGGGGGGCATACATCATGGCTTAGTTGTACCATATATTCGACTCTTGCGGATTTCCTTGCATAATTCCTTGCTTGGTTGTTCTTTTGCATGTCTTATATGGGGTGTACACTCTTGAAACTATACTTAACTCTAATATGATATGCTTCATTCTTGAAGCTAGACACAATCATTTTGTATGTCTTATATAGGGTGTACATGCTCGAAACTAGACCGAAGTCTTAGACAAGATGTTTCATTCGTAAAACTAGACACATCATTTTTTAGTTGCAAGTCTTATACAAGTTGTTGCATTCTAGAAACCAAATGTAAATCTTATATGAGTTTCTTAAATCCTAAAACCAAATGACATTTTAGCCATATGATTGGAACTAGCAAAACACAATTTTCTAGATTATTTTAACTCTTCCTTCCTACATGGATCACCTAGCATAGCACAACTTGCTAACCCATGGAATCCATGTTCATTATTTATTTCCCATGAACTCATAATATAACACACTTTTCTAGTGTTGGATCATGATTGATTGTGCTTTCAATTGGCGTGAGTCTTTATTCTTTCTATAAGCCCACTCGTGCTTCTATAATAACATGTTGAGGCTAATATTAGTGGTTGAGAAATTTTTTTTATCAATGTCTCTTCAATTAGTTGAGATGGAAATTTTTGTTTTAGTGCTAAATTTGTTTTCTTTTGTTTATATTTGAAGGTTACTTGCACATGAATTTATAGGATCCTATGCTTAGGAGCTTGATTATCCCTTAGTATTATCCTATCCCTGGTTTGTCTTTCTCTCAGATGCTCTACCTTTTCATTTCTATGTTACTGAGAGTATAACTATAAGATCATACTCCGCTAAAGTGGAGGCTAAATGTAGCCTTGTAAATTGTACACCTATATTAGTGTGTCCATTTTCACACTCTCCTAGCACCTATTTTAGTATTTCCCTTTCCTCTATGCATTATGTGAACTTTATTGTAATTAATTAATATTTAATTCAATATCATGGCCGTCTTATCCCACTTTATTACATCATCACACTCTTATTTGAGCCCTTAATTCTAGATGTGCCCTTTATCATTTTATCATGATTTATCCTTAATCCAACCCCAATTTCAACTTCTAAGACACATTCTTCATGTCAATACATTATGGTTTGAGCCATTGAGCTAGAACCAACATTAGAACCCTATTATCTTGCATTCCTCAAAAGTTAGAAAAAAATTATCTAGACCAGGCAACCTACTGCCAGGGTGCTACACTTTTTTCCCCAAATTTTGGGAGAATAATTTAGCAGTCTTATCTAATTAAAATCCCGCATTGTGTGAAATTATACCAAATCTAAGTCCACCTAAAGACTATTTCAATTATGAAATCCCTATATAAGGCATCTTTCTTAAATCATTTTTATAATCTAGGAACATTACATCTTATGCAATCATTATCATCCAATTCATGAGCAATTCTTCTTCCTCAAGAGTAGATTTGATTCAAGGAGTAGAAAATTGTTAGAATGTTGTCATTGATGTCATTGATTTGTTTTTGTGGTCCGACAAAATGAGTCTGGTATAAGCCAAACAAGCTCCAACATACATTTCGGTTTGACATATACCTTTTTGGTCTACATTGATACATGCTACCAGATACTCTTGTAAGATTTTGAAAACATGTTTTGATTTTGGTCTAACATCTATATTCAAGAGCTTAGATGATAATGTAATCTTCTGACATAGTTATGGGTCCAACAATTGTATGCCCTACTTACTGGCATAGTGATTTTCAAAGGGTTTGGTCTGGTCTTCTCTAGAAACATCGACAATATGTTAGTTTCAATTATTCCATCTATTCCTTAGATCATGGGGGAGTTCTTTTCTACTTTGTCTGACTTCTCTGGTATGGTTAGAACAACTGAGTAGTAGCGTGTAAAGGTTTTTGGGCTAACCCTTCCTCTGGTTGAGATGACTTAAAGTAGATTCAACTTGGTATATATGCAGTTGCTTAGCGAAGGATACATATTATGATCATTGATCATATTATAGTTGTATGTGAAATGTAGTGAATGTGAAAGTGATTATGTATAGTGAATGTGAAAGTGATAATGCATAGTGAATGTGAAATTAACTATGTATAATGAATGTGAAATTGATTATGCACCTCTGTGGAATTATATCTCATGCATGCATGTGATAGATGCAATCTTAACAATTCAAATTTTGTGATATTGGCTATAAGCCATCCTCGAGAAGTGATCCCTTATATTTTGGATAGTGAGTCATCTAACAATAAGCATCCCTGCATTCTATAATCGATTACATAATATTGAGAGTTGATCCTCTCCATGGTTTTTCCTGTCTTGGGTTTTCCATGTATAATTTCTAGTGTTATGTGGTGAACTGTGTTTTTCTTATTGTTCATTTCAATTTTGAAATTAGGATATGTTATGTGGATGGTTATTTTAATTTTTTAATATGTTCAAGGGAATACCAATTCACCCCTCCCCTATCATTATTTTGAATGTTCAAAAATTGGTATCAGAGCAAGGTCCTTTAGAAGAGTCTAATAGCTCGAAGGAGATCCAAAAAGTTGAACATATGGCACCTATATCTACTTTGGATTAGGAAAGATACTTTGATGTAAATGGAGAACTTATATTTTGAAGGAGAATGTCCAGTTGGCAAATGAATGCATCAGAAAATTAAGAAAACAAATTAAAAAATTTAGAGAAAGACATAAGAAAGTTAGTGAAGAGCTTAAGCAAGAAAACATCACTATTCTAGATCTAAAGACCAAGAGTGAAGAAGATGAAAGAAATAAAGAGAATTTAAACAACATGGTTAAATGCAAATCAAAAGAATGTGAGAAGCTTGAACAAAAAGTCATAACTCTAAAATCAGATCTAGAAAAATCAGAGAAACAAGAGGACAAATTTAAGATGAGTTCATATAAGCTTGAAAAGATGTTAGTTGTGCAAAGGTCTTCGGAAATGTAAAATGGCTTAGGATTTAAAGCTCGTGAAATTTCACAATTCAAGACAAAAAGAAAATAAGGTCCACTTTTGGAAAAAGAAGCAAAACCCAATAAATCTACTAAGGATGACAAAGGGAAGTTTCCAGTCGAGCAATAGGTAAGTAAAAGAAATACTTCTTTCAATGGCTATTGTTTTAATTGTAATAAACTAGGTCACAAATAATTTTTATATAGAAATAGAGTGAATCAAAATGCTAAATATTTCTTTGGTAGATGTTATACTTGTAATAATTATGGTCATAAACCTAGTCAGTGTAGTAATTAGGCTATAATAGATCAAAATAAAAATAGTTATTTTGAAGGTTGTTGTTGTACATGCAAAATGTTTGTACATAAGGCTAACTAGTGGAGGTCAAGGAAACGATGGATGTTAGAACTGCAACAATACTAGACACATTGCAAGATATTGCAGAAGAGGAGAAGCTAAGACAAGTGAGTCAGTAAAGAGAATCAAAAGGGAAGAGGTGAAGGCTGACATGAAGAGGATTTGGAGAAAGAAAAAAGTCTGAAATTTGTTTTGACAATTAAGATCAAGAGGCTTTATCTCAAAGGGAGAAAATCAAGAAATATATTTCCCTTGTCAAAGAGTGTGAGGTTGTAGTTATACCATGTTGTTCAATACACATGTAATGATGAACATTTCAGTGGAAATCATTGTACTATGGTAGAATGTAGAAGTCTGGAAGGTCACCGTGGACTCAAATAGAGCATTCAAATAGTATAGAAGTACTATTTTCTCTCTCTACATTTATCATGAGCAAGTGGGCTAGAAAAGGTTAAAAGAAGAATTAGTTAAGTCATTTTTATCACTCAAAGTGAAAGAGAGCTAAAGGAGTGAAAAGGTGATTCAAGGGTTAGGGTTTCTCAACAAATTGTGGAAGGTATGTTTCTTGCAAATTTGTCATTTCTACATCTGGATCAATGGCCACTCCTACTAGTGTTGATATCAACACTCGGTTCCAACCAAATTTCTAAAGATATCGAAATAAACTAGTTGATAATGATACATATGGGTTCTCTCTCTAGAATTCCCTTTTGAGTTTTGCTGACAAAAGATATCAGGTCTTAGATTCATGTAAAGATGGGAGAATACAACCATGGTAAGTTGGTAAGTTTATGGAAATATAAGCTAACATGAGATAATTTTGAGATAAAAACATAATTTCAAGCCCTAGTTGAAAAGAAGCTGAATGTGTGGGACTATTTCTTGAATATTTGTTTTGATGACAAATGGGTCAGAATTGCGATGAGCAGATTTCATGATGAGTTTGTGTGGCTTTAAAAAATATAGAAAATTAACAAGAATGTAATTAAGGTCATTATCGGATTGAATGACTCGGGGGAACTTTTGACAGCTAAATCTACAAATAAAAAAGATGTTGAAAATTTGACCAAGGAAACCTTCGATAGGCTGTTTGTTCGTTAGTACGGTTGAAAACGTTGTCATGAAATATGTGTCACTAATGATCAGTAATAAGATTTACCTATGAGATGGTGGATAAAAATGTTTCCTATGATCTGTGTGAGTTGTTGAGATTGCAATTCCTTGAGAATCTGATTCAGTGCAAAGAAAAGAAACACACATTCAAGTATGGAACCCTAGCGTTGTGTATTCTATCCTACTTCATGCAAGAAATTCCCGAACATGGCATGGTGTTTTGGGCACCTGATAGACCATATATGAAATCAGATTGTAGACCATTTAAGGAGTTTTGTAGATAATATTGAACAGGATATTATGTTTACCTCTATTTTCTCTATTATTTAGTATCAAATACACAATAAGGAAAGGATCCTAACTCAATTGTGAAAAAAAACAAAAATGAAATCACATTTTTTATCTCTATAGATAAGTGTATCATGGGAGTTTTTGTATCAAGAACCAAGTGGATTCTTGTTTTAGGTTATGAAGTTTCAACAAAATTTCAATTAGAAAGTCTAGTTGATGAAACTCAAAAAAGATTTGGGACTACTCAAGAGAAGTCCATGAAAATTCACCTGGAACTAACCAAGAAGGAAAGAAAGAAGAAAGTACAAAAGGTTATTGATAAATATTTGATGCAAGATGGTATTGCAGTAGAATATGTTGAGACGATCAAGAGATCCTATAGGATCGTTGCTACATCTGAAACCCCTATCAAAGAGAAGGCGTCACTAGAAGAAATAAAAGAGAAACCGACAAAAAGGAAGAAGGAGATTCCCTCATCTACACCATCAAAGAGGGGAAAAGCAAAAGAGGTCAAGAGGAAGATCGTTGATGTAGATTCAGAGGAAGATGAAGAGTTAGAGGAAGCAAAACCAAAAAAGTATAGAATTCTAGTAAAAAATAATAAAGGTAAGAAAGTAATCAAACAACTTCTAGATGTGGACACATTATTCAATTCTATAGAATAGGAAGGCAACTTAAAAGAGGTAGGTAATTTGTATATTAATGTTGATGATGAAGGAAAGGAAATTGTAATAAAATACTTTATACAATATTATGTTAGATTAGATGGAGTTTTAGAAGATTTCAAAAATGATATTCCATAAGATCTTTGGATAACATTGGATGAGCTTAGGTAGAATGCCATAAGAGAAGATAAATAAATTAAGGGATATGCCTTAGAGAGTGTTGGTAATACTCTTTTTGAGGCAAAAAAAGCCTCCCTTGAACAAGTTTGTAATATTGAACTTTGGACCAAGAAAAGATTAGATATCCTTATGCAAGATAAACAAGTTGTAGATAATTTGAAAGTAAAAACTATAGAAATGCTTAGGACCATGGTAAGTAAACTTGGAATGGTTTTAGTTGATAGTACTAGTCCATGTATAAACACACCTGAGATTGCTTCTACAAAAGCCAACACGGACAATGTTCTTACAAATAATGTTGTTATGGATGAAGATCCTATAGTGGATGCACTCAAAGTTGTTGATGTCCCTCGATAAAAATCTAAAGAGGAGAAGGATAAAAAGGAAGAAAAGAAAGAAGAGGAGAAGATATCATCTAAAAAATGTGTCACATTGGATGACACTAATAAAAAAGAAGACGCAGGTACCAGTTCTGGTACCTTTAATGTTTCATTAAAGAGTTTACTTGTTGCACCTCTAAATTTCCAACCAATTACTTCCTCTTGGTTGATTGTTGATTTTGACAAAGTTGATCTATTTCATAAGTTTCAAATTGGAGAAGCCATTCAGGCTTAGCAAAGAAAGATCTCTTAGAGGATCTCCAGGAAAAGAAAAAGTTGATTGAAGAGGCAATAACTGCACTTTAGACTTCCATTTTGGATAGCATCTACCTCTAGCCTACAAAAATGTAAAGTGTTAATAAATTCATTGAATAATTAGTCAACTTCTTTGGAAGAAAAAATTACAAAAGAGAAGGAAGCAGAGAAAGAAAATCTTGTGCAAGACTTGAAAGGCAAGTGTGCAAGTGCACGCAATCATCTCTCTCAACTTGTAGCTTAAGGGAAGGCTTGTCTTATTGTTAGTAATGCATTATATATGTATAGCATGCAATGACTAGAGGCCACCAAGAGTATCAAGCATGAAATTGACTCCATTGAGTCAAAAATAAAATGAGCCTATCACATTTTTTACCTCTCTCAAGGTCTCATCAGCTGTGGAAGATGGGAAATTGAGGAACTACACAAAAAGTATTTTGGGCTTCAACGGAGGAGAGATAATATTATCCTTCCTTTAGGACATTTGAGAGATATGTGCAATGACAACTTTTCATTGATGAATCGTTCCCTATCCAAGGCACAATTGTTTACTTTCTCAAAATCGATCTTAGTAGAAGAATTAGAGAACATACTTGTATCCCTCCAAGTGCAGACAGAGCTTCTGACAAATTCCATTTAATAGTATCTCATACTTAGAAAACCAAGGCATTGGGTTGTCTTGGTCCTACTTGATCAGCACCAGGTTTTAGATATAGATGCATAGTCATATTCCCAATCCATTTCTATGTCTTCCACAACTTTTTTTATTATCTATCAGACATTTACAACAACTTAAATGTTTACTTTCTTTATACCTTAGTCATAGTTTAACATCATTTTAACATATCTCCATAGTTCATTCACTTTCAATAGTAGTAAAGGAATAGAAACTCTGGAAGTGTCATTTGACTCTCTTTTACAAGAGTTAGTCAAAGGCAATCACTCCTCTAAGTGATTTTGTATTCTAATGTTAGTATGAAAGTGGATATTGATATTGTTTTGTAACCATATTAACCATACATACTAAATTAATAAGCATCCCATGTGTGATTTTGTCATTAATTCTAGCACTAATGTATAATAATCCATCAAATATCTTTATTAATTGGCATAAGGTTTATATTATATTTAAGCTTACACTTAGATTTATCTTATATCTAGTGGTCCTTGAGTAGTTTAATAAATATTACTTCTATAGTCTTGTTGAGAATTTTAAGTTATATTGGAAGCTCATGGTGTTAGCCATTAAATTTTTTTAAACTTGTTTAATAATCGTGAGGCATGTAAATTCTTCAACAACTAACTTTTCAACTAGAGAAGAGAGTTTCCAATTTTGGAATTGTAAATATTCATAGTTATTAAAAAACAATTGGCATCACAATTATATGCATTGGAAATCACATGCAAAAAAGATTTTGTAAGTGTAAGCATAGCTCGTTGTTTCTATAAAACACAATTTAGGTTCATAGATTTTCGATTTATTGTATATTCAATTAAATCTTAGGGATTTCTCTATTCTAAGGGAAACACTCAACGGAATTGAGGTTCAAAAGTATTTAAGGCATTTAAATATGGTCATTACTAAGATGAGGGAATTTTCTCAGCATCTAGAATAATTAGAAGATCTTGAAGAACAACATATAGGTAGCTTAAAATTAATAGTAATACCATATTTTGTATATAATTTGAGCAGATTAAAAAGCTTGAGTCCATTAGGATGTTATAGTGTACTTTTTATTGGCAATAGTTGAAAAATAGTACATTTAGATTATTTTGGATTATATGAGTGTGGGATGAGAGCATTACCAGAAACAATTGCATTAATGGATATGCAAATTTTATATGTTCAAGAGTGTCCACTTGAATCAAAGAAGTTAATGATAGGACTAGATATAGAAAATTTGTCATTGGATGTAGGGTAGTAATTATCAGGGTACTCATCTAGTCGCCGAGGTTGTTTAGCAAGTTTAATCATAAGAAACAACTTTATACATTCGTTAGGCCAAAAGTATTTCTCTTAAAAATGAAATTTTTGATAAAAAAATCTTTTGATAGACTTTGGAGGTTTACCAGGCAATTTGATAACTTTTAATTTGACAAACTATTCAAAGATGAAACACTAGCATGCTTCTCTTGCCTAGCAAGACTTAAGGTTCTTAACATAAGAAGGTGTGATGAAATAAGGACACTTAATATGGAAGGTCTAAGATCAATACAAGATACTGATGCCAATGGAAACGACAAAACTTTCAAGGTGTAGATCTATTAGAAAAGTTGTCTTGTTTTCAAATCACTTATGTCCTTTCATGGCACAATTCCATATTATTTCTTTGTGGGTATCTGGTAAGTAAAAAAAAACAAATCATAATCTTTGATTCAAAGTATTCTAGAACAATAATGAGCTAATAAATTGTGTTTGTTGCATACAACTAATGAATTTCTATATATCACTCACACATGCATGCACGCATAGATCTATTGGAAAAGTTGTCTTGTTTTCGAATCACCGCTATTTTTCCATGGTACAATCACAGTATTTCTATGTGGGTATCGGGTGAGTCAGAAAAGAAATTAATAATATTTACTTGAGAGAATTATAGAAAAAAAGTTTCCCCTTTATTTTTTTTATGTATAATAAATTGTGTTTGTTGCACACACACAATATGTGTGTGTATGTGTGCATGTGCGTGTGTGTGTATGTATATAGATACACATATGTAAATATATACATATATATGTATACACACACATATATACACATGCATACATATTTGTGTGTATATATTTGTATATGTATACATGTACATATGTATATATATGTGAATGTGTAATGACTAGGTAAAATGATAGAAAATGGACAATATTTATAATCGAACACATAAACTTACATATTTGGAAACGAGATGTAGACAAGAACCCATCACTAGAACTTGAGCCTAAAAATGTCAGTCAAGTGTGTTAAGTGCCCTAGACTTGGAGATATTTTTGTTAGCTAAAACTTTAGATTCTAGATTAAGATGCTATATAGATAATTTCGTCCAAAATTTAGCTACCAAGTGTCGATCACATGTGCAAATTGGCATAGACCTTGGGCTTTCACTTGTACAAATTATAGAACTATTCATCTCATTCAAATCTTAAAAAATCTACAAATTTCTACTATCGAATCTATAACCTTTACATAGAGAAGAAGGAAAAATGGTTGTATTGTATAGGGGCATACCTATATCAAACCTTGTGTTGGTGTTTCTATCTCCAGTTTAGCTATGATGATGAAAAATAGATCTTACCCTAGGTAGGGTACCTCCTCGCTAAATTTGAATTCAAATTATTCAATTGAAATGATATTAGCTTAAGATTGATAATGGTAGTGATGCAATTCTCTTTAGATAAGTCATCCAAGTGTTTATGAAATAACATGAATAAGTCATAGCAAAATCCATCATGAAAACTTACTTGAAGATAACTTACATGTTATTGGAATTAGGAATGCTTTAATTATAACTTGTGGATTAGTAATTCTTATATTGTGAATGATAAATTGTTTCCTTGTATAGGGTTCTCAAGGTATTTTTGCATTTAGGCTGACTTCCAATGGTCATATCAAAATATCAAGATCAGATCACAAATGGTGGGAATTGTCACTTCAAGATGTTCAAATTTGGACCCCTTCTAGAGGGAGTATGGCACCATAGTTCACTAGAAACTTAGTCAAGCTAACAAGGGATTAAAAAAAAGTGGTTGTATATTTCACATGCTTGGGACATAGGATCAGGTTATCTCCTGACCATATGACAAAAATTTGGATGAGATAAGGCCAAAATAAGATGAAAATGACCCATAAGAAGGCACAATAAAAGATAGGGCTCAAGAAGGAGTATGAAATTGTAAGGGGTTATAATTTACAACACTATAACATACATACACACACACACACACATACATACATCTAAGGTATATATGTATATATATGTATATAAATGTATATATACATATATATACATATATGTGTGTGTGTGTGTGTGTGTGTGTGTGTGTACTTATACATATACATATACATATATAATTTAATTTGTGTATTCTCTTTACTTAGCCACTTTAATCCACATGGAGGGGATTTATGAACCTAGTGAATGTCTAGAAACAAATAACCTTCTAGATAATGAAATCCATCATCAAGTTAGTACCTTGCAAGCAACATCAAATTAAGGTATTTAAACATGAGAATTACTTAGTTTATTACATTGGAAAAAGCCTTACCAAACCCATTAGGTTTAGGCATAAAGCCTACCAAAATTATAGCTTTAATTATACAATAAAGTTTCCTTCAGGTGTGCAATCAAGTTACCAATATGTTGAAATATTCAAATATTATAGATGTCACATCATCCACCCTTTCCTTCAAACTTCTTCACCTTTTTAATTTTTAATGAAATGAGCTACTTGCCAAGGTAGTGATCATCCAACCATTCAATAGAAGTGGCCAATTTTTTTAGATATTCAAGGTTGTGGGTCCAAAATTTGTTTGAAATGGTTTAATTTGTGATGTGTGATGATTATTGATAGAGTTTCATACACATCGTTCCAGAAATTATAGAAGCCTAAAAAGACATAAGTTTTGCTAAGAGATATAGGCTTCACCGAGGGGCTATTGTATTGGAATTTGGAACTAAAATAGTAGAAATAGACATAGTCATAAATGGTTGGTGCCTCACTTGTAAGGAATTTATGACAAGTAAAAGAAATGCTCGATGAGAAGCTCCCAACCTATAGTAACTACCGCTAAGACTATTTTTTTATTATACCCAAAACCTCAAGTATTATTTCCACCATAAACCACATGGTATAAGAT
This sequence comes from Cryptomeria japonica, assembly GCF_030272615.1. Lineage (NCBI taxonomy): Eukaryota > Viridiplantae > Streptophyta > Pinopsida > Cupressales > Cupressaceae > Cryptomeria > Cryptomeria japonica. The sequence continues at coordinate 714,878,659 of NC_081409.1, read as the reverse complement.
CCCAAGGTCAATTAAAGAATTATAAAACACATAAATTGCTAGAAAAAAAATTATTTATTCAATTTGATTAAATGATTATGATTCTTTAAATATAATGTTAAGCTATTCATCACATTTTACTCATGATTACATTATTTGATCAACTAATATAATATCATAGACATTGAATGAATTATAGATAACCTCTCTATATAGAAACTTTTCAATATAATACTTCTAGAAACTTCTCATTCTAATGCAGTAGAAATTTGGATCCTAACATATATATGGGTAGCATTGTAAATTATATTTTTGTACAATTTTCATCACTTAGGCCTCACTTTGGCATTCTAGCCTTTTATGCTCTGACCATGTTTGATTCTTCACACTGGCTTTACTTTTTAAACTTCACCTACCCTAATTGGGCGGACAAAGGAACCATAAGTACCATTGTCCTAGGATAAGGGTTCCCTTAGCACCCTTGTCCAGACAAAAAGGGCCCAATTTTGGTCTTGACAATAATCATAAAATATGGGTAGGAATTCCCTTCCCGTGTCAATATTTTAAACATGTTTTCTTGTAGTGGGGTATAAAAGTAAGCCTTACCCCCTCATTTGAACTTCTACTAAGTCCATCTATGCTCTCTACATGATTGAAGTTCAAATTGAAGTGGGAAAGCAATCAATCATAGTCAAGACATTGAAGGAGAGGTCAAGTATTTATATTCAAAACATTCAAGATGGCATCTTGTTGGGAAAATGGTGTCTCAACCTTGCATTTACATGAGGTTACTATTTATAGTAAGTTTTTGTTTGAGCATGAAATGGTACGAATTTTTCCCCAAAGTTTTGGATTGGCTAGATAAGCATGCCAGTAAATTTTCATTGGGTGACCACAACTAGTTTTGAAGATATTAAAGTTTCTAGTTTTGAAGGTGCGATGAGATGTTTAAATTTAATTTTGAGGAATTTAAACCTTTTGAAATTTCCCAAAAAGTGGGAATAACTAGCATATCAGGTTATGAGGTGATAAAGCACTTTGCAAGCTTTCTAGCACTTTAAACAGTTCGCCAATCGGACACCTGGTTCACAAGTTATGGCCTCCAAAAGTTTAAAATTACATCACACATAAATGAGTTGTAAAGGGGAGAGACAAGTGTTTTTACATGTCATAGGGAATCTATATTGGAGATAAGGTCGACTACAATTTATTAGATGGTTTTATCCCATGGTTTTGTAATACTGCTTGATGGTTTCTTGTATTGTATCTCCTATTTATGAGGTATGTGAGATAAAGGTTGTGTGTAAGAGTCTTATAACTATTGAGTTACCTTTGAATCTCTGGTTGGTGGTACTCATGTGATGAGCTTTCTCTACAAGTATATTGTAATCTAATATTAATTTCTGAATAATATATTGGGTGGATTTTGGAGTGTTGGGTTGGGTTTCCCCCATGTAAATCACTGTGTTGTCATATCTGTGCTATTATTTTTATTTCTATTAAGTTTTTGTAACTGTTGTAACAATATACAAAAGTTTTTACATTATCCTCCTCTCAAGGTTAGTGTGGGAAGTTGTTCGACTACTTAACTTCCTTGCAAGTGGTATCAGAGCTTGATCACCTTTGGTTTCAATTGTGGGTTGTTGGGTTTTTTGAACTAATCCATATTTGAGTGGGAGCTTGTGCAAAAGATATTTTTGATCTTGTTGCAAGAATTTTTAGATCACAAGTTCATCAAGGAGAATAGAGGTGGAGAAATTTTTTGGAATTAATTTTGAGATGTGAAAGATGAAGATGGAAGATTTGCTAATAGATTGAGATCTCTGGGATGTTATTGATGTGAATGTCTCAAGATGCTCAGATCCTACTACGATTGCACAATATGATTTTATGGATCAAAAAGCCAAGGGTATAATCAAACTGTGCTTGGAAAAATTTGTTCTAATCAATGTCCATGAAGAGACCTCTACAAAGAAGCTATGGACTAAGCTTGGTGAAATGTATCAAACGAAATCTTTGTTGAATCATTTTTTCTTGAGGAAGAAATTGTATTCCTTAAGAATGGAACAGGATGGATGAATTACAGACCACTGAGAAGCATTTAATATATTAGTAGATCAATTGGTATCTATTGGTGTTAAGATGGACAAAGAGGAGAAATGCCAAATCTTGCTTTGTTCTTTGCCTGATTCACTGGATTCTCTTGTTATGGCTATCGGTAGTACTTTTGTTGTTTTAAAGTTTGAATATGTGGTGGGTGCCCTTCTTGGCGAAGAGATGTGGAGGAAGGTATCCATCAGTTCAAAAGAATCCATAATTGTTCATGTAAGACCTAAGGAAAAAGGCAAGAAGAATGAGTAGTGCAATAAGTCCAAGTCCAAAAGGAGATAAAAATCTCTTGGAAAGTCCAAAGTCAGTTTATGGAATTGTGATAAATCAAGTTATATCCATAAGGACTATAAAGAAGAAAAGAAGAAGTTTGATTCTAATTATGAATTCCAAGAAGGGAGATGGAGATGCATCCATTGCATCTTTGGCTACTCATGCAGGTATTGATGCATGGTTAATTGACTTAGGTCCATCTTTTCATATGAATTCCAATAGAGATTGGTTTTCTAAATAAGAATAATTTAATGGAGGTAAGGTGTAATTGGGTGATGATTCACATTTAGATATTGTTGGTCGTGGTAAATTTGGAATCAGGTTTCTTGATGATATAATAAAAAGAATTGCCAGTGTGTCGCATATCCCTAGATTAAAATGAAATTTATTATCTATGAGCAAACTGATAGATTTTGATGTGTAGGTAGTCTTTTCTTATATAGAATATAAGATGATTAAGGGTTCTATGTTGATTGCTAGAGATGTCAGGTTTGACATTTTGTATAAGCTAGAGGTATACATTGTTCAGTGTAATAGCACTTCTGAAAAAGGTAAATCATTGGATACTTCATCAAAAGATTTGAAGGTTTCACTCTTAGCAGATGGACATGGCTTTTGGGTACCTAAGGGTTCTCTTTTTTCTAAAGCAAAGTTACTTATAAAGAATACTATGTTATGGCACCAGAGACTTGGCAACATTGGAGAAAAGGATCTAAGGACCTTGAAAAATTTAAAACCTTGTTGAAGGTTTGAATGATTGTAATATTGACTTTGATTTTTGTGAGCATTGTATTTATAAAAACCAAAACCGCATTTAGTTTTACTTGATTTCTCATAAATCTTGTGGTGTTTTGGATCTTATTCATTCTAATGTGTTTGGTCATGTAGATGTTCCTTCCATTAGAAAATCCACATATTGTGTTTCATTTATTGATGAATTTAGTAGAATGACATGGGTATGTTTTCTAAAGAGTAAATCTAAATTTTTTAATCGACTTAAAGAATTTAAAGCAATGGTTGAGTTGTAGACTAGAAAGAAAATAAAATATTTGACAACTGACAATGGCAGTGAATTTTTCTCTAATGATTTTGATAGATTATATAAATACTGTGGCATTAATAGACAGAAGACAACTTTGTATTCTCCATAATAGAATAGAGTTGTAGAAAGAATGGACATGACACTAATGGAGAAGGATAGGAGTATGCTAAGTGGTGTTGGTCTAGAACAAAATTTTTGGGTTGAAACTATTTCCACTACTTGCTACCTAATTAATAGGTCTCCTACATCAACTCTTGTTGATAAAATGTCTATGGATGCATAGTCAGGTCACAAGAATTCGCTGAGACATCTTAGAGTTTTTGGACGCAAGGCATATGCAAATGTGCAAAAGGAGAAGCAAACAAAGTTGGAGAACAAGGCTATGAAATGTATCTTCATTGGATACAGTTATGGTGTGAAAGGATACAAGCTTTGGGACTTTGTTGCAGAAAAGGTAATTCATAGTACAAAATTTATTTTTAGAGAAATTAAGCCTCCTTCTATTACAATGTAGCCAAAACAGACTAAACATGAAGATGTGATTCAAATCCCTTCCACATTTGAAAGAGTTGAATCAAGGCCACTTCATAGGAAAGAAGTTCAGGAGAGCTCATCTAGTTCTGAATCTTCAGAAGAGGAGGAAGAACTTCCAACTCAACTTGTTTGAAGCTCTACAAGATATAAACAACCACATAAAACGTATTCACTTGATGATTGGAAATGTTTTTTTGCTTGAATACTAATGTGGAGGAACCTAGATCTGTAGAAGAGGCATTAGGTATGAATGATGCAAAATTTTGAAAGATTGTTATGGAAGAAGAAATGGCAACATTGAAAGAGAATGATACTTGGGATCTTGTGCCAGTGCCTGAAGGATGAAAGCATGTTGGTTGTAAATGGGTGTTCAAGAAAAAGATTGGCTTAGATGGAGGCATTGAAAACTATAAAGCAAGGTTGGTTGGAAAAGGCTACTCTAAAGTTGAGGGCGTTAATTATGGTGAGATATATTTTCCTATTGCAAAAATGACATCCATTAGATTTTTTCTTTTTGTGGTTGCTGCTTATGGTATAGAGGTTGAGCAAATGGATGTGAAAACTGCTTTCCTTCATGGTGATTTGGAGGAGGATATTTATATGGCACAACCAGAGCACTATGTGGTGAAAGGTAAAAATAACATGGTCTGTAAATTGAAGAAATCTTTGTATGGCCTCAAACAGAGTTCTAGGACGTGGTACCAAAAATATGATACATATGTGTTGATTTTGGGATTTAAGCGTTCTAAATCAGATCATTGTGTTTATTATAAATCTGATGGTGATTGTTCCCTGTACATTGCATTATATGTTGATGGTATGTTATTCATTGGTAAAGGGAAAGGTATGATTTCAAAACTAAAGTGTCAACTTGCTTCTAAGTTTGAAATGAAAGATATTAGGGCAGCGAAAAACATTCTTGGGATGGAAATTAGAAGAGATAGATTAAACAAAAAGCTATGGCTAGGTCTAACTAAGTATGTGAATTTAGATTTATGGAGGTTCAACATGCAGGATTGTAGACCATTGTGTGTTCATTTTATAGTTGGATCAAAACTATTTTCTTTAGATTGTTCTACATCTCCATTGAAGATGGAAGACATGAGTAGAGTACTTTACCAAAGTGTAGTTGGAAGTTTGGTGTACGCTATGGTTTGTACTAGACTAGACATTGCCCAAGCAGCGGGAAATATTTCTTGATATATGTGTAGTCATGGTAGAGTTCATTGGGATGCATAGTTAAAAGAGTCTTCATATATTTGAAGGGCACCTTAGAGTATTCTTTGTGTTATCATGGTAATTTGGTAGGAGACATGATTTCTCTTGATATTCATAGCTATGTGGATTTAGACTGGGCAGGTTCTATTGATAGCAGAAGATCCAATAGTGCTTATGTGTTTACTTTATTTGGTGGTGCAATTAGTTGGATGAGTAAGGGACATGTTGTGGTTGATTTATCCACTATGGAAGCAAATTATGTTGTGGCTACTCATGCTTGTAAAGAAGTCATTTGGCTTAAAAGACTGTGTTCATATATTGGAATAAAACAAGGTGTAGTGACAGTTTATTGTGATAGTTAGAGTGTGATCTGTCTAGCTAAGAACCCAACATTTCATGCCCAAACCAAACACATCGATGTTCAGTATCATTTTGTCAAAGATATGGTTGAAGATGATAGGGTGAAGCTAGTTAAGGTAGATACTTTGATGAATGTTTTAGATGATAACTCAATGATGAACAGTGAGTACCAAACTGGTACTGAGGGGGGGGGGATGAATCAGTACAAACACAAAAACTTTTCCTGAACCGGTTTGACTGCAAACAGTGAACTTGACTGGCAATCACTAACACCGGTCATAAACCAGTTTACTATTGGTTAAGCACAATGAGACTGTGAAAGATATAAACCGGAAACACTTATCTTTCCACACAACCTATTCCCTCGTTTCCACATTATCCTTGTGCATAAATAGGTAATCTATCATCAAAAATATAATAACTTACTACATCAACATGATTCACCGCTTAAACAGGAAATAACAAAACATCACAGGAAACAAGCATCACACATGACACACATATTTTTCACGTGGAAACCCAACTGGGAAAAACCACGATGGGGATGAATACCCACAAGCTGTTTTTGAACTCTTTATAAGTCCGCTCGGTTAGGAGCCTAGTCCGGTTAAAGACTGTTACAACAAGTTCTGTTAGGAACCGATCCTGTTAGGGATCACCCGGTTAAGGGATGGCTAGAATACCCAGTTAGGGGTTAAACCCTATTAGAGGTTACCTTGTCAGAGGATTTCATGAACTTATGGCTTTGAGTCACCCTGTTAAAGGATTTACAGTAAGCTAGTTAAAGCTACCCTGTTAAGGGATTTTCCAACTATTGAAGTGGTTAAAGATCAACAGGTATTACAATGATCTGGTAATAGCACTCAATGCCAATGCAGATCCACTTTAGTTCCTTCCTTCTACGTAAACACTCTGCAGGTATCACTCCTCTTATCTGGTCTGCCAAGAATCACGTATCTTTGCATTTAGATACACACACAACATCGACCTTATAGAAAATAGATAGGTCGGCAACAAAAACCCTAAACCCTAAACATCTGGGTTGAGCAATTCAAACGGTTCAATCCTGACCATTGAACACTTTGCAGATGAATACAATGGTCTTGAACAGATCTCAAGACATTCTCCATTGTTCATTCTTCACTGCTTCATTGAGGTGATAACCCATCACGCGTTCTCCACCTTTTGCAGGGACTTCACACATTCCTGAGGTAGATAGGATCAATCTCCTTCACGCACACAAGGCTGACGTGGTAACACGGTCTGATCTCCATTAGATCTCCATTACAATGCTAACTCATCACACAATACCATCGGTTGAATAACACAAACTTGAAACACTTCAACCGGAAACCTTGAAGCTGAGACTACCAATCGGTAGTCATACCATAATAAACCTTGATAGGAAACATTCCATATACCGGTTCACTTGAACAAGCATACCGCTTCATATATGTCGGTTCTCAATATCATACCGGTTCACTCTTTAGCATATTACTGATTCACTTCTTCAGCATATTGACATCAATGACAACACAATATCATCATGTCAACATAATCTGCATATATGCCAACAATCTCCCCCTTTCGAATTCATGGCAATATACAAAGATTTCTGCATCACATCTTCTCCTTAATACTGCAGATATCTTCTTTGCTTCACATCTTCTCCGCCTTTGACAACAATGCCAAAGTGGAGGCACAAGTTCCCTTGTTCCACTATGTTGCTCCCCTTGAGGAGTAGCATCCTTCAACACATCAATCCTAAAGGGATATAACAAAGTAATATCTGATTGATGTGGAGCACAAAACTTTTAGTTTACCTCTTGAAGGGGCAACACCCCTAATTCACCTCTCAAATAGGTAAATGTAGCTTTCTCTAGAGGCTTGTTGAATATATCCGCTAAGTGCTCCTTACTGGAAACATGTTCCAATACCACCTCTTTGTTTTGTACCTTTTCCCTCAAAAAATGATACTTGAGTTCAAAGTGCTTAGTTCTAGCATGTAAAACCGGATTCTTGGAGATGTTAATTGCACTTGTATTGTCACAAAATATGCTTACTGGTTCAGATACAGGAACTTTGAAGCCATTCAACACATGCTTCATCCAAATAGTCTGGGTGCAATTCATAAAAGCTGCAACATACTCCGCTTCTACTGTAGACTGAGAGATACAACTCTACTTCTTACTCACCCATGAGACCAGTCTACCTCCGAGAAAGAATGCACCACCGGTTGTGCTCTTCCAATCATCCATATTACTAGCCCAATTAGTATCAATGAACACTCTTAAATTGAAATCATCATTGTATGGATACCATAATCCATAGTCAATAGTTCCCTTTAGATACCTAAGAATCTGCTTGACTACTACCAAGTGAGATTCTCTTGGGCTCTTCTAGAACCAAGCGGTAATCCCCACTGCATGTGCAATGTTTGGTCTACTATGCACTACATAATGCAACTTACCAATCATTGATCAGTAATCCTTCTCATTTACCAATGACAAGTCATCCTCTTTTGATAGTTTACAACCGGTTTGCTGCCTTCCATGCCAAAGGTCTTCAACACCTCTTTGACATACTTGGACTGAGTAATAAAGATTCCATCTTTCAATTGTTGAATCTACAATCCAATGAAGAACTTAATCTCCCCTATGAGTGATATCTCAAATTCCTTCTTCATCTCATCTACAAAGTCATAACTCATCTTGTCATCTCCACCAAAGATTATGTCATCAACAAATACTTCACAGAACAGAATCTGATCTCTTTTTGATTTCAAGTAGATATTGCTATCTTCACTTGTTCTTTCAAATCCAATCTTCACAAGATGGGAGTGCAAGCGTTCATACCATGCTCTAGGTGCTTGCTTCAGTCCATACAAGGCTTTATGTAGCCTACACACCATGTCAGTGTCTTCTGATAGGGCAAACCCATCTGGTTGCTCTATATATACCTCCTCTTCAAGTATTCCATTTAGAAATGCAAATTTGACATCCATTTGGTATACCTTGAATCCTTTAAAAGTTGCATATGCAAGAAGCATACGAACTCCTTCCAATCTTGCTACTGGAGCAAAGGTTTCTCCATAGTCTTCTCCTTCTTCTTGTGCATATCCTTTACACACTAGTCTGGCTTTGTTCCTTACCACTGTGCCATCCTTATTCAACTTATTTCTGAAAACCCATTTGGTTCCAATGACATTTTTATGCTCTGGTTTGGGTACCAAAGACCATGTACCATTCTTCTCTATTTGGTCAAGTTCTTCTTCCATTGCCTTGATCTAGTCTTCATCTTTATGTGCCTCTTTGAATGATTTAGGCTCAAATTCAGAGATCATACATGAGCTTTCTCTGACCTTTCTTCTTGTAAGAATTCCTGCATCTTTGTCTCCTATGATTTGCTTTGGATCATGATTGAGTTTGACATACCTAGGTATATTCTTAACAGATTCCTCTTGCTTTTCTTCTTCATCCTCATCTTCATCAGCATCAGCATCTACCGATGCAGGAGCACAATTACTGGTACTAGGCTGATTTGCAACCAGTTCCCAGAAGGTTACTACCGATTCATCTCCTACATGCTTACTACCGGTTTCCTTAGGTTTCTAAGAGTTTTCATCAACCCTAACATTGATGCTTTCAACGATTCTCTGAGTCCTATTATTGAAACATTTGAGAGCTTTACTCTTGGTGGAATATCCTAGGAATATTCCTTCATCATATTTTGCATTGAACTTGCTTTGATGTTCACTTCTCTTGATATAACATTTGCTACCAAATACTCTAAAGTAGCTTACCACTGGTGTCTTACTAGTCTAGTACTCATAAGGAGTCTTATCCTTTCCCTTTTTGATGAGTACTCGATTCATTGTGTAGATTGCAGTGCTTACCGCTTCTCTCCAAAAGGTGTGAGCAACCTTTCCTTGAATCAACATAATTCTAGCCGCTTCAACCACAGTCCGGTTGTTTCTTTCTGCTAGGTCATTCTATTGTGGAGTCTGGGGGGTAGACAGTTGCCTCTTGATGCCATTCTCTTCACAATACTTATTGAATTCACTGGAAGTGAATTCTCCTCCTTGATTAGTTCTAAGGCATTTGATTCTTCTACCACTTTCCTTTTCTACCAGTGCTGTGAAAGCTTTAAACTTTCCAAAGGCTTTAGACTTGTCCTTCAAGAATGTGACCCACATCATTCTTGAGCAATCATCTGTAAGAAACATAAAATACCTATCTCCCTGCACACTCCTAGTTCTCATAGGACCACACAAATCAGTATGCACAAGATCAAGTAAATTGTCTACAGTGAAAGATTTACCTTTGAAGGTTGAGGAAGACATTTTCCCCAATTGACACTCTCTGCATAGAGGATTTTCTGATTTGCTCAGTACCAGTAGTCCTCTAACTACCTTAATCTTACTGGCCTTCACAATGTTACTAAATTTTACATGGTAGATTCTCCTATGCCATATCCAGCTATCATTAAATTTAGCCATAAGACATGTACTTATACTAGCATTTAGCTGAAATAGGTTACCTTTGGTCTTCATATCGGTGGCCATCAGTTCACCATTCTTTCCTTTGATTTTGCATACTCCATTTTTCAATTCCAGAGTGAGTCCACTATCATTCAGTTGGGCAACACTCAATAGGTTATGTCTGAGACCTTCCACCCAATACACATTGTCAGCACTGCTCTTTCCATTCAAAGAGATGGACCCTCTGCCTTTGAGCATACATGGTGCATCATTGCCAAAATGAACCACACCACCATCATACTCTTCTAGAGATAGGAACTTGCTCTGGTCGCCAATCATATGGTGAGAACAGCCACTGTCAGTAATTCAGTCATTGGAATTATCAAAGCGGGAGACAAGAGCCTTCTTGTTTGACACATCTTCCTTGACTGCAACAAACACAATATCTTCATTTTCTTCATCTTCAGATTCCTCATCTGTGACACCTTCATCAACTGCTACAAAGCAGTTTCTTCAGTTTCCTCCTTTGGATTTCTTGAACCTTTCAGGTTTATCCTTGTTATCACCATTAGGACAGTTTACAGCAATGTGTCCTATCTGGTTACAAGAAAAGCATTTCAAAGGGAGCTTACCTCTGTATTTACCGGTTCCCTTAGGAAGTCTCTTGGCAAGAAGAGCTTCAAATTCCATCAGGATCTCCTCATCATCCATTTCTCTACTCTGTCTTGGTTCACCACTGGTGCTTTCTTCTTTACCTTTTCTAGATGGTGCAGCAGATGTTCTGAAAGCTGATTCAGTCTTCTGAATACTGCCATCAAAACTATTTAGCTCATAGGCTGTCAATTTTGCAATGATGGAGTCTAGGGATACCTTAGTCTTGTCTATTGACCTCAACTCTTGAATAGCAACAACCCTTATTGCATAGACCGGTAATGAGGACCTCAAAACTTTGCTAACAACAATAGAATCATCAATTTTGCCTCATGCACTCTTGATATCTCCGACAATAGTTTTGATTCTTATTCCATATTGTTGAATGGTCTCTCCTTCAACCATCCGCATGTCTTCAAACTTTCCCCTAAGGCTTTCTTCCTTAGTTTGTTTTACATGCTCATCACCTCCATAGATATTCTCAAGAGTATCCCATACCTCCTTGGGATTATCTTTATCTTGGACATCAATAAACTCAATGTTAGATAAGCTGCCGATTAGGGCTTCCATAACTTGCCCATTTTCTTGGATCTCTCTTTTGGTCATCGGTGAGAGTACCGGTAGGAATAACATAAGCATTCTCAACATAGCTCCAGTGTTGAGCACCCATGCTTCTAATTTATATCTTCATTCTATCCTTCCATATTTTGAAATTGTCTCTGTTGAACTTTGGACCTTCCCTCTTCATCATTACAATAGGATCTTTCCCTCAAGTGGTTAAGCTTACAACACAAAGGACCTAGAGGACGCTCTGATACCAATTGATAACTCAATAATGAACAGTGAGTACCAAACCGATACTGAGAGGGGGGGTGAATGAGTACAAGCACAAAAAATTTTCTTGAACCAGTTTGACTGCAAATAGTGAACTTGACTAGCAATCACTAACACCGGTCATAAACCAAATTACTACCGATTAAGCACAATGAGACTGTGAAAGATATAAACCGTAAAAACTTATCTTTCCACACAACCTATTCCCTCATTTCCATATTATCCTTATGCATAAATAGGTAATCTATCATCAGAAATATAATAGCTTACTAGATCAACATGATTCACCGCTTAAACAGGAAATAACAAAACATCACAAGAAACAGGCATCGCAAATGACACACATATTTTTCACGTGGAAACCCAACTGGGAAAAACCACGATGGGGATGAATACCCACAAATTGTTTTTGAACTATTGAGAAGTCCACTATGTTAGGAGCCTAGTTTAGTTAAAGACTATTACAACAGGTTTTGTTAGGAACTGATCCTGTTAGGGATCACCCGGTTAAGGGATGGCTAGAATACCCGGTTAGGGGTTAAACCATGTTAAAGGTTACCTTGTCCGAGGATTTCATGAGCTCAATGGCTTTGAGTCACCCTGTTAAAGGATTTATAGTAAGCTAGTTAAAGCTACCCTGTTAAGGGATTTTCCAAATGTTGAAGTGGTTAAAGATCAATAGGTATTATAATGATCTGGTAATAGCACTCCATGTCAATGCAGATCCACTTTAGTTCCTTCCTTCTGCATACACACTCTGCAGGTATCACTCCTCTTATCTGGTCTGGCAAGAATCATGTATCTTTACACTTAGATACACACACAACATTTGCCAACAACTTCAACATAGAACACAACATCGACCTTATAGAAAACAGATAGGTCGGCAACAAAAACCCTAAACCCTAAACATCTGGGTTGAGCAATTCAGACGGTTCAATCCTAACCATTGAACACTTTGCATTTGAATACAATGGTCTTGAATAGATCTCAAGACATTCTCCATCGTTCATTCTTCACCGCTTCATGGAGGTGATAACCCATCACGCATTCTCCACCGTTTGCAGGGACTTCGCACATTCTTGAGGTAGATAGGATCAATCTCCTTCATGCAAGATCCTTCACGCACACGAGGCTGACGTGGCAACACGATCTGATCTCCATTAGATCTCCATTGCAATGCTAACTCATCACACAATACAATTGGTTGAATAACACAGACTTGAAACACTTCAACCAGAAACCCTGAAGCTGAGACTACCAACCGATGGTCATACCATAATAAACCTTGATAGGAAACATTCCATATACCGGTTCACTTGAACAAGCATACCACTTCCTATATGTCGGTTCTCAACATCATATCGGTTCACTCTTTAGCATATTACTAGTTCACTTCTTCAGCATATTGACATCAATGACAACACAATATCATCATGTCAACATACTCTGCATATATGCCAACATTAGGTTCTTTAACTAAGGCTATTAGCACAAAAAATTTAAGATGGTGTTCGGAGTATATGGGCCTCATGGCCCCTAGAAATTAATGTATTGTATAGATACTCCCTTTTCTCTTGCAAGGTGTTCGAATGTTGGGAAACTGGTATCTCAACCTTGCATTTACATGAGGTTAATATTTATAGTAAGCTTTTGTTTGATCACGAAATGGTGCGATTTTTTTCCCAAAGCTTCGGATTGGCTAGATAAGCATGCCGGTAAATTTTTGTTGTGAGATCATGACTAGTTTTGAAGATATTAAAGTTTCCATTTTGGAAGGTGCGATGAAAGGTTTAAATTTAATTTTGAGGACTTTAGACCTTTCAAAATGGCCTAAAAAGTAGGTGTAACCATTGTAGTACATTATGAGGTGATAGAGCACTTCACGAGCTTTCTGATGCTTCAAGTAGTTAATCAATATAACACCCGGTTCACATGTTATGGCCTCTAGAAGTTTGGACTCCTAAAATAGGAAATATAAAATTAAATCAAACACATAAATGAGTTGTAAAAGGGAGAGACACATGTTTTCACACATCATAGGGCATATAGATTGGAGATAAGGTCGGCTACACTTTATTGGATGGTTTTAGCCCATGGTTTTGTAATACTGTTTGACAGTTTCTTGTATTGTATCTCCTATATAGGAGGTGCAAGAGATAGAGGTTGTGTGTAAGAGTCTTATTGCTATTGAGTTACATCTGAATCTCTAGGTGGTGGTACTCCTATAAAAATCTTTCTCTGCAAGTATATTGTAATTTGTTATTGATTTTTGAATAATATATTGGGGAACTTTTGGAGTGTTGGTTTTTTCTCCGGAAAGGGTTTTCCCCACATAAATCATTGTGTTGTGGTATCCATGCTATTATGTCTATATCTATTAGGTTTTTGTAACTATTGTAACAATTTGTAAAAAAAATTGCATTCTCCTCCTCTCAAGGTTAGTGTATGATGTTACTCCACTACTTAACTTCCTTACACATCCATGATCAAGACTTTATGAAGACATCCTACATCATACATGAAAACATAAATCCTTGCATGAAGACTTCCAAGAAAGACTCAAAGCATAATATTTAAATTTAAATCTACCCTCTGCCCTCAAAAGGTATGCTTTACATTTCCATTACATTTCAATTTCAATTTTAATTATAGTGTTGATTCCAAACCCAAGCTTTGACTTAGGAAAACCCAGATCCATGACACCTTTACTCTTCTTTTTTTGTGTGTGGGTATGTGCAAGATCATGGGGGGCCAAAAAGTGGCAATAGAGAAAAAAAAGTGTTTTCAACCTTTCCAAACACGCCAAAAACCGCTTTGACTTTTTGTTTGGGTCGGCTAAAATTTGAATTTGGTTTGGTAAACCAAATCGGATATTCATTTATATCGGATATTTGATATTATCGGATATCCGATTTGTGATGTCACAATTGTGATATCATACTTTTTCAAATCGGATATAAATCAGAGATCCGTTTTTCTCAACATAAAAAATATAGTTTAGTAAAATGGGCATAACTTTTGTGTTTCTTATCAAAATTTTGATTTTTCACAGGCGTTGGAAAGGTAATTCAAAGACCTATCAAATAGATGAGGTAGTTTGATGATATTATAGACTGAAAATTAATTATAATCATTTGAATTTAGTCCTTCAATTTTAAAACTTTAAATACTCACAAACTTTGCATACAAAGTCTCATTTTTTTCCTATCACCTCCTTTATCTATCACTTGTCTATCTATACTTATATAATATATTTTATATATCTCTTTCTTCTCTACTTATGTCACTTATTTTCTCATTCCATCTACATAAATAAATTCTCAAGTTACATGCATCTCTGCATATATCTCCATCTTTCTATTCCTATCTCTCCCTCTCCCACTCCATCATTGTCACTCCTTATTTCTATATTTCTCTCTAATAATCTCTCTTCTCTCTATTCATCTCCCTCCTCTACCTTATCCTACCTATACTTATATATTACTTGTCTCTATCACATCCTTTCTCTCCCTATCTTGTCTCCTCTATCTCTATATCCCTATAGATCTATCTTCATGTATATTTATATCTCATTATCTCTAAATCTCACTTATTTACTCCTTCTTTCCCTCCATTTGTCTTACTCTCGCTTTCACTTTCTATCCATATCTATCTCTATATCCATCTTCACATCTCCATCTCTTTCCCTATAAATCTCTCTTTTTATATGTTCCTCTATCTTTATATATCTTCCTCTATACATGATTACTCTACTTCTTTGTCTCTTCCTCTATCGCCCTCTTGAAGTATCTTTCCCTTTCTCTACTTTTATCTCTTTATTTACTCCATCTTTATATATCTTTGGCTCTATCCCCACATCCTTCTCTATAGTGCCTTTATATATCTCTATATCTTCCTCTTTCTCTCTCTCCCTCTCTATCTATCCCTATCTATAATCTCTATCTCCCTTACTCACTCTCTTGCACTGTCTATATATCTATATCTATCAATATTTCTCTTCCTTTATATCTCTCTATCTCTTCCTTTTTTAATCTCTCTCTTTACCCCTCTCTATCCATTTTTCTCCATTTCTTCATATATTTATCTTTGTCTTTACCTCTCTCTTTCTGTATATCTATTCACCTCCCTCTCCCTTTATCTTCATTTTTTATCTCTATCTTCCTATCTCCTTTCCAATATCTATATATGTCTACCTCTTTCTATCCATCCTTGTCCTTTAGTTTTTCTCCCTCTCACTTCATACTCCTTAATATCTATATCTCTATTTATGTCCTTGTCCTTTAGTTCTTTTCCCTCTCTTTAGTTCTTCATCTCTCTTCACCCTTATATCTCTCCTTATTTGAAACTTAGTATATATGGTCTCCTAAGGGTTTATATCATGTCCTAAGGGGTCATAGAAAATCATATGACCCCTAACGACACCATATGGTGTCCTAAGGGGTCATAAAACACCATATGACCCCTTAAGACACAATAAGACCCTTAATGACACCATATGGTGTCCTAAGAGGTCATAAGACACTAAATGATCCCTTAGGACACCATACAACCCCTAATGACACAATGTGGTGTCCTAAAGGGTCATATGGTGTCCTAAGGGGTCATAGGACATCATATGACCCCTTAGGACACCACACGACCCATAGCACCATATAGTATCCCAAGGGGTCATATGGTGTTCTAAGGGGTCATAGAACATCATATGACCCATGAGGATACAATACGACCCATGACGACACCTAAGGGGTCTTATAGTGTCCTAAGGAGTCATAGGACACCATATGACCCCTTATAACACCATACAATCCTTTACGACACCATATGGTGTCCTAAGGTGTCATATGGTATTCTAAGGGGTCATATAACACCATATGCACCCTTATAACACAAGAAGACCCATAATGACATGATATGGTGTCCTAAGGGGTCATATGGTGTCAAGAGACACTATATGACCCCTTAGGACATGATATGACCCCTAAGGACACTATATGGTGTACTATGGGGTCATATTGTGTCCTAAGGGATCATAAGATACCATATGACCCCTTAGCACACCATACAACCCCTAATGACACCATATGGTGTCCTAAGGGGTCATATAACACCATATGACCCCTTAGGACACCATACGACACATAATGACACCATATGGTATCCTAAGGGGTCATAAGATGCCATATGACCCCTTAGGAGACCATACGACCCATAGCAACATAATATGGTGTCCTAGAGGGTCATAGAACACCATATGACCCATAACGACACCATGTGGTGTCCTAAGGGGTCATAAGACACAATATGACCCCTAACAATGTCATATAGTGTCCTAAAGGGTCATAAAAAACCATATGACCCCTTAGAACATCATACAACCCTTTACAACACCATATGGTATCCTAAGGGGTCATATAAAACCATATGACCCCTTAGAACACACGAAGACCCATAACAACACGATATGGTGTCCTAAGGGGTCATATGGTGTCACGAGACACCATATGACCCCTTTAGACACAATACGACCCCTAACAATATCTAAGGGGTCATATGATCTCCTGTGGGGTTATATGATGTCCTAGGAATCTTTCGGACACAATATGACCCCTTAACACACCATACAACCCCTAACGACACCATATGGTGTCCTAAGGGGTTGTAGGACACTATATGACCCGTTAGGACACAATATGACCCCTAACAACACCTAAGGAGTCATATTGTGTCCTAACGGGTCATAATACACCATATGACCCCTAACAACATTGTATGGTGTCCTAAGGGGTCATAGGACACCATATGACCCCTAATGACACAAAATGATTCTGAATGATACCTAAGGGGTCATATTGTGTTCTAAGGGGTAATAAGACACCATATGACCCCTTAGCACACCATACAACCCTTAATGACACAATATGGTGTCCTAAGGGGATATAGAGAACCATATGACCCCTTAGGACACCATATGGTGTCCTAAGGGGTCATAATATACTATATGACCCCTAACAACATTGTATAGTGTCCTAAGGGGTCATAAGACACCACATGACCCCTAACAACATAAAATGATGTCTAATGATACCTAAGGGGTCACATGGTGTTCTAAGGGGTAGTAGGACACCATATGACCCCTTAGCACACCATACGACCCTTAATGACACAATATGGTGTTTTAAGGGGTCATAGAACACCATATCACCCCTTAGGACACCATACAATGCATAATGACACCATATGATGTCCTAAGCGGTCATACAACACCACATGACCCATTAGGACACAATAAGATGCCTAACGATACCTAAGGGGTCCTATAGTGTCCTAAGGGTTCATATGACACCATATGACCCCTTAGGACACCATACGACTCCTTGCAACACCATATGGTGTCCCAAGGGGTCGTATGGTATCCTAAGGGGTCATATAACACCATATGACCCCTTAGAACACAATAAGACCCATAATGACACAATAGGTGTCTTGAGGAGTCATATGGTGTCCTAAGGGGTTATATGATGTCCTAGGAACCTTTAGGACACAATATGACCCCTTAGCACACCATACAACCCCTAGTGACACCATATGGTGTCCTAAGGGGTTGTAGGACACCATATGACTAGTTAGCACACAATAAGACTCCTAAGAACACCTAAGGGGTCATATTGTGTCCTAAGGGCTCATAGGACACCATATGTTCCCTAACGACACTGTATGGTGTCCTAATGGGTCATAGAACACCATATGACCCCTAATGACACTGTATGATGTCCTAAGGGGTCATATTGTGTCCTAAGGGGTCCCAGGACACCATATGACCCCTAAAGACACAAAATGATGCCTAACGATACCTAAGGGGTCATATGGTGTTCTAAAGGGCATAAGACACCATATGAGCCCTTAGCACACCATACAACCCCTAATGACACCATATGGTATCCTAAGGGGTCATAGAACACCATATGACCCCTTAGGACACCATACGATGCATAATGACACTATATGGTGTCCTAAGAGGTCATAGGACACCATATGACCCCTTAGGAGACCATACGACCCATAACAACAAAATATGGTGTCCTAAGGGACCATAGAACACCATATGACCCCTTAGAACACCATAGACCCATAACGGCACCATGTGGGGTCCTAAGGGGTCATAAGACACAATATGACCCCTAACGACATCATGTAGTGTCCTAAGGGGTCATATGATGCTATATGACCCCTTAGGACACAAAATAAACCCTAACGACACCTAAGGGGTCATATAGTTTCCTAAGGGGTCGTAGGACACCATATGACTCCTTAGCACACCATATGACCCCTAACGACACCATATGGTGTCCTAAGGGGTCATAAAACACCATATGACCCCTTAGGACACCATATGACACAAAAAAACAAAAAATAGTGTCCTAAGGGGTCATATGGTGTCCTAAGGGGTCACATGACACCATATGACCCCTTAGGACACCATATGATCCATAACAACACCATATGGTGTCCTAAGGGGTCATAGAACACCATATGACCCATAACGATACCATATGGTGCCTTAAGGGATCATAAGACACCATATGACCCCTTAGAACACAATGTGACCCCTGACAATATCATATAGTGTCCTACAGGGTCATAGGACATCATATGACCCCTTATGACACAATATGACCCCTAACGTCATATAGTTTCCTAGGGGGTCGTATGGTGTCTTAAGGGGTTATAGAACACCATATGACCCCTTAGGACACCATGAGACCCATAACAACACCATATGATGTCCTGAGGGGTCAGATGGTGTCCTAAAGGGTCATGGGACACATATTACCTCTTAGGACATAGTATGACCCCTAACAAAACCTAATGGATCATATGGTGTCTAAGGGGTCATACGATGTCATGTCACCCTTTAAGACACAATATGACCCCTTAACACACCATACAACCCCCAACGACACCATATGGTGTCCTATGGGATCATATGGTGTCTAAGGGGTCATACGATATCATGTCACCCTTTAGGACACAATATGACCCCTTAGCACACCATAAAACCCCCAATGCCACCATATGGTCCTAAGGTGTCATAGGACACCATATGACCCCTAACAATACATAAGGGGTCATATGGTGTCCTAAGGGGTCATAGGATACCATATGACCCCTAACGACACCATATGGTGTCCTAAAGGCTCATAGAACACCATATTACCCCTTAGGACACCATAAGAACCATAACAACATCATATGGTGCCCTAAGGTGTCATATGGTGTCCTAAAGGTTCGTGAGACACCATATGACCCTTTAGGACATAATATAACCCCTAACAACACCTGAGGGGTCATATGGTGTCCTAATCAGTCATATGATGTCCTATGACCCTTTAAGATACAATATGACCTCTTAGCACACCATATAACCCCTAACGATGTCATATGGTATCCTAAGGGGTTATAAGATTCCATATGGTATCCTAAGGTGTTATAGGATACCATATGACTCGTTAGGACATAATATGACCCCTAACAACACCTAAGGGGTCATAGGACACCATATGAACCCTTAGGACACAATATGACCCCTAACAACACCTAATGGGTCATATAGTGTCCTAAGTGGTCATATGACATCAACCTAATGGGTCATATAGTGTCCTAAGTGGTCATATGACATCATATGACCCCTTAAGACACAATATGACCCCTTAGCACACCATACAAGCCCTAACAACACCATATGGTGTCCTAAGGGGTCGTAGGACACCATATGACCTCAAACAACACCTAAGGGATCATGTGTTGTCCTAAGGGGTCATAGGACACCATATGACCCTTTAGGACACCATATAGTGTCCTAAGGGGTTATAGGAGACCATATGACCCCTAACGACACCTTAGGGGTCATATGGTGTCCACAGTAGTCATATGATATCTTATGACCCCTTAGCACACCATACAAACCCTAACGACACAATATGTTGACCTAAGGGGTCATAGGATACCATATGACCCATTAGGACACCATACGACCCATAACAACACCATATAGTGTTTTAAGGAGTCATATGGTGTACTAAGAGGTCATAGGACACCATATGACCCTTTAAGACACAATACGACTCCTTAACACACCATGTGACCCCTAACAATATCATATAGTGTCCTAAGGGTTCATAGGACACCGTATGACTCATTAGGACACATTATGACCCCTAACAACACCGAAGGGGTCATATGGTAAATTTAGAGGTGAGGATGGGTATGACAAAGAAATGGCATTTGGGAAAGAGATAATTAGAGAGAGTTGGGGGTAATTAGGGGTTGGGAGAAGAGGGGGATGGGAAAGTATCAACAAAGGGAGAGAGAGAAAGATGAGGAGAGAGGTTCAAAGAGAGAGGTCTAGAGAGAAGGTAATTAGGGGAAGGGGAGGGGGGAAAGAGAGGGAGGTAGTATCAACAAAGGAAGAGGGGGGAGAGATGGGGAGAGAGCCCTCCGATTACCCTCTCTCTAGTCCATCTCTTTGTTAATACTTCCCTCTTCCCCTCTGCTCCCCCTAATTTTCTTCTCTCTATCACTCTCTTCACCTCTCTCCACATCTCTCCCTCTCTCCTTTTGTTGATACTTACTCTTCTCCCTCTCTTCTTATCCGATAATTACACCCAACTCTCTCTCACATTATTTCTTTCCCTCAATAACCCTCGATCACCTCTCTCCTCCTATGCGTTTATAGATACTTCCCTCTCCCCCTCTCCCCACCCCCTAATTACTCTCTATGTCTCTCTTCACCTCTTTCCCCATTTCTCTTCTCTCTTTGTTGATACTTTCCCCTCTCCTCCTACCCCCTAATAATCTCAAACTCTCCCTCTCATTCTCTCTTCACCCCAATCATCCATGCCTCTCTCTCTTTGCCTTCCACCTAATTACCTCTATCTCTCTCTCTCACACACTCTCTCTTCCCCACAATTAATCTCTCCTTGTCACCTCCCCCCCTCTCCTTTTTTTGATACTTCCCTACGCCTCTCCTTGTCTCCTCTGAATTTTGTTGCTAGAGATGAGAAGGAAATGCAGAGAAACTAGTCTAGATCTTAGGGAAGAGAGAGTGATATAGAGGAAAAAATTATGAAGAGGTAGAAATATAAGCACCTTGTAGAGCTTGAGAGAATGAATGAGGTATTCAATGATAGTTAGAGATATAGGTCTAGAGAGAGATGTATAAATATGGACAAAGGAGAGGGAGGAAGAAACAAACAGGTGGAGTGATAGGTTTAGGAGAGAGAGAGGTGGAGAAAGGAACAAACATAGATAACATGGTTTATCAAAATTTATCAAACTCAATAAAATTCATAAATTTTCTATTATTAATTACTTATTTAGAAAATAAATGATTGTTACAAAAATTCATGCAATGGGGAAATCATATGAAAAAGTCATGAGTTTTTTATGTTTTAAAAATGAAGGATGAATTTAAATGAATTATAATTATTTTTTAAAACAAATAATTTAAAATATACCTATTTCATATCATAGAGCTCTTAATTATCTTTCCAACGCCTGTAAAAAATCAAAATATTGATATAAACACAAAAGTTATGCCCAATTTACTAAAAAAAATAAATTATTTTTTCAAAAACGGATATCCGATTTTAAAAAATATTTTTTTCCCTCCACCTTTTCGTTCGGGTTTTCTTTGTGATTTGTCTTGGAGTGACAAGCCTGGAAAGTCAACTGAAAAAACGTTTTTTTCAGTATTCCTTGATTTTCCAGACTTTATACTGGTGGTTGATGGCTTTTTTTATAGCCAAAATTGATAAAATGAAAATGGTTTTTTAAGGACGTTCTAAGGTTTCCAACAATATAAGGCTTGTCTTATTTTGACTTTAATAAATAATTATTATTTATTTTCTAATTGAATTCTGACAAAAGTCCTGATTGATAAACTGATTGAAAAACACTCATAACTTTCAAACCATATAGCATTTTTTGAATCTGAAACATGCGTCACATCCTATGCTTTGTCTACTATAGGTAAAAATTTTAAAAAATTTAAATTTCATAAGTTTTTGACTGAGTTAATGTGGTCAGACGTAGGAGTTTCTGAATTTCTGAAAAGTTGTAGTAAAAAATTCATAAATAATTATTTACTTTATAAAAAATTATAAATTTTTTTGTGTCACATCTAGACATAAGTCTAATAATTATATTATAAATCTTATAAAAAAATATCATGATTTGATTGTGATTAGGGTGGTCATACACCTACTTCTTATCTTTTTCCTGAAACTTTAGTACCACTGCATTGAAATTTGAAATTTTCATCAAATAGGACTTTTTTTTTCAAAAAACAACTAGTAGCTTAGAAACTACATTCAATTTTCTATAGATTCTCTTCTTACATGTTTTAGAAATAATGTTCATAACTTATTCAATTTTTCATGTCAAGTTGCATAACTCTGATTTTCTGAAATTTCATTGCCACTTAAGGGCCTATTTTGGCACACCATGATCATGCACATACTCGTGTAGGAGACAAGTTCGGTAGCTATAGATATAAAATTAGGTAGAGTGGATAGAGATGATTAGATCTAGATTTTATAGGCACGAAAAGTGGAGGACAAGGTCACCCTGTACTTCTTTGTCCAATGAATTTCTTGTGAAACTTTTGGGGTAGATTTTGAGTAGCATCCTAGTTTTAGAACAATTAATTTCATTTGCTTCTGACATTCTGAGGACAAGGTCACTCAAAGCTCCATTGTCTTCCTTTTCTAGGCTCAGATTCTAGGATAGGGTTTATTAAGCTTCCTCATTCTAGATCTATGTTTATAGTTTCATATCAAATCTTGGACTGCTTGTTTATGCTAATTCTTCGCAAATTTCCATCTTTAGCCCTAGATCTAGCATTCAATTTTCATATTTTTGGTATCTAATTCAACCCCCAAAATAAAGAGTAGAATCTAATTAGAATTGAACCCTTTTCATGCAATTGAGTTTGAATCTATTGGTCTCACTCCTCTCCCCAATGTACTGTTTGAGAAATAGGTCTAGTTTGCATGCCTGTACTTATAAATGCTTATTTGCCTTCATTACAATCTTGGTGAACCTGACATAGTGCTTGCATGAATTTTAATTTTTATTCCAGATCTAATTAATATGATTTTAGTTAATTCACATTTGCACTTATTTTTTAAATATATCATTTATGCACTTAAATTATATAAATTTAGAGGTTCAATTCACAAACACCCTAATTTATTTTGATAAAATTGATTTTTGGGTTACTTAATTTATGATTTGTATGCTTAGATTTGATTGTTAAGTAATATTATTTTCAGATTTGAAGCATTTCTTATTCAAATTCATCATTTATCTAGTTTCTTTTGGTTGTTAATGAATCATTTTATTGTGGAATTTCATTGTTTAATCATATCCTCTACTTGCATAACCATTTTTATAAGAGGAATTGTGAGTACAAATCCATTTCATTAGTGTTTTCTACTTTATGTATGAGTTTCACTACCCTTTCATCTACATGAAATTTCCTGATGAGAAGAAGTTATAGACTTATGACTTCCCAAAGTTTAAAAACTAAGGGGTGTGGGGTGTGAGCCTAGGTTTAATAACCTATTCCATGAGACCTTGGGTGAATCCTATATTCCTACATTGTAAGACATGCCTAACATTATGGAGAACCATTGTTCATAGCACTTCGCATGATGAGGATGAATCCTTATCTCAAGTAACTATTAAAAAATTAGGGAAGCTTGAACATGTGTTGGATATGCTTCAACAATCGATGGGTCAAGAACACCTAAATAGTGAGGCAATATTGTTGATTGAAGGCTTGAGGAGGATGATTCAAAGTGGTGAAATTGGTGTGGAAGTGTTACATGGCATTTCTCATATTATTGACTTTAACATTATGCCAATGAAATTTGTGTTGAAGCTATTGGATTTTCCAATCCTACAATTCAAGTTTTGCATTCCATTCCTATGTCTACATGTTTGCCTAATGTATCTATATATACATATTCCACCATGGTTACATCTACATAACATGTTAATCATATACATGTTAGTAATAGGATAAATCCTATTAATCAATACTCTTACATACCTCCTTCCAGTAGCCTTCAATTGTGTCACAACCATCTCCTATATCCACCTACCATAATGTTCCACATTCATATTCTCAGTCTCCACCCATGTATCCTAATGTTTGTCCTACATCACAAACCAACATGTCCAATTCCAATTCGTCCACCAAGGCCACTATAAACAATCTAACTCAAAGTGTATCATCCTTAAAATAAAAATTGACTTCTTTAACCCAATCCAAATTCAATATTCCTACATGTGATGCATGTATCCCACTCTCCAATGATATTTTTTGTGTTATTGCTCACGAATATATGAAATTATCCCCATTTAGAGTTATACAATAAAAAAAGTGACCCCTACACTCATGTGAAAATATTTCAAATGTTGTCTAGGGACTTCTCTCATGGTCATAAAATTATAGCAAAACTATTTAATCATACCTTTAGAGATGAGGCTTTGCAATGTTGTTGTTCCTTGCCTCCTTGATCAATACATTCTTTTCAATAATTAGCTCATGCATTTGTCCAACAATTTCAAAACAATATTGGTTGTTAAATTAGTTTAACTTATTTGATGCATTCTAAGCAAGGAGTTACATTGTCAAACATTTTTGAAAGTTGAAAATAAAAGTTTCAAATTCAATTTTGAAGGCCTTGGAGGCTTCAAAACAGCCTTAAAGTGTTCATAACTGATGTAGTGGGTTATAGATTGATAGAGCATGTCATGATGTTTATGATGCTTCAAATGATTCACTAATCAAACACTTTGTTTAGAAGTTATGGCTTTCAAAAGTTGGGTCCCTTGAAATAGGAAATATAAAAACTCATTGGACATAGAAATGAGCAATAAAAGGGAGCTACACATATTGGTGTGTGTTTTAACACATCACAAGGCATCTAAGATTGGAGATAATTTAGGCACCACTTGTTGGGTAGTTTTAGCTCATGGTTTTGTAATACCATTCGGTGATTTCATGTATTGTATCTCCTATATATTAGGTGCATGAGATGGAGGTTGTATGTAAGAGTCTTATAGCTATTGAGTTACCTTTGGATTTGTGGTTGGTGATAGTCCTATGAGAGGCTTGCTCTGCAAGCATATTGTATTCTATTATTTATTTATAAATATTATATTGGGTAGCTTTTGGAGCATGGGGTTTTTCTCCTATAAGGGTTTTCTCCATGTAAATCACTATGTTGTGGTATGCATGCTATTCATGTTTATTTATATTAAGTTTTTGTAATTGTTGTAAGATCGAAAAAGTTTTTACATTACCCTCTTCTCAATATTAGTGAAGGAAGTTGTTTTGTGACTTTAACATTTTTACATAGTATCCAAATATGATTTTTGAAGCATAGGGAGGAATGAGTAATCACTAATCAAAATCTAAATGAACTAAGAGGCTATTTTTTTTTAATTAGCTAGGAAATGACTATTAGAAACTTAGTAGGTTGGGCGAATGATAGTTAAGAATTAGCAGAAGTCCATCTAATATTTTTTTATCACAAAATAAAGCTTATATGATCATAAAATAATGAAATGTTAGAATTATTGCACCAAAAATTGTATACTCATGCTAATGTTAAAAAATTAATGAATGAAAAAATTATTTTCAATAAACATATTATATATTAAAACATTAGAAATACACCACCAAAAACATAAGTTCATAGAACACTTGAAAAAATATATCTTTATAATAGAAAATATGGATATCATATCCTAAAACTTATTATGAAAATGAAAACTAATGTGTGGAGAATTTATAGGTTCAAAATTGTTTAATGTATGCAATATTTTACCATAGTATTTTCTACAACTTAAGTCGAGTTGTGTCACTAAGTGACAAAAATATGCTAAAACATAGAAATAGAAATGTGAAAGAAATAACATTTAAGGTATATGTAAACTATTCAAGTGAGGAATCCATATTCCTATGTTATTAGCTGATAGACTATATATGGTGGGAAAATCCTCATTGAATTCCATAATTCTCACAACTGAAAATTTTCCCGTTTGTTTGTAAATATTCGATACTAAAAAAAGGAGTTTGCAACATATGAACTGATACTATTGAGAAGTCTACCACTAAAAGCATATAGAGGAATGGTGTAGAAAAACACTCATCTGTATAAGGTTTTGATACAACTTCTCTTGTTTGCACCGCTTCTTTCAAAGCTCTTGAAAAATTCTCATTTTTCCATCTCACTCAATAATATTGATTTTTGTTAATCATGCCAATACATTTCTTATGGTGTGCTTCTCTATTTTTGTTGTAATAATTGGAATATGTATCTTTAAATATATTTTCATAAAAAGATAAAAATATTTATATTATAAAATAATTTTCAAGATAAGAAATACATATAATAGTATATAATTTTTTCCACAAACATTTGCATATAAAAAAATATTATAATTTTATAATTTAAAAAAATAACTGATTAAAAAATTAAATATTAAATATTAATTAATTAAATATGAAGAATAAGAAAATATTTGATTGATGATGATTGAAATATATATAACTTCCTTATCTCACATATGAAATTATGAGTTCCGAATCAAGAAGAATAGTAGAATAATTACGAAAACAATATAATAATAATATATAAAATTTCATATATCTTTTCATAATAATAAGGAAATAATATAATAATACATAATAAGAAAAATAGTCTAAATTATATAAAAATTTATATATCTTTGCATAATAATATAATAATATAATTCAAATTAATAAAATGATACTATATAATGATATATAGATTTATTGTGCTGCATGACTACCACTAGCATATATATCTCAAATTTTAATTTAATCCATATAAAATATGCCCAGAGATATCCTTCTGAAGGCACCTATTTTTAATCAATCTTATATCCTAAAGTCAAATAGACACCTTGAGAAGGATGTCTCTTGGCATATTTTATATGGATTAAATTAAAATTTAAGATATATATGCAATTATATAACTTTCTTATCTCACATTTGAAATTATGAGTTCTAAATCAAGAAGAATAGTAGAATAATAAGGAAAATAAAAATCTTTAAAATTTTTAAGTTGCTATAAAAATTTCTTAACATCTTGTTGTTTAAAATAACTATTAAATAACTTTCAATTATTTTACAATGGTTTTTGTTCACCTTCATACTATTTGAAATGTCTTATTATGTTTTAAAATAAATATCAATACGGATTTTTAATTTTCTTAATATAAACTTGATTGAAAATTGATTAAAAAAAATATTTTGTGATAAAAATTGATTAGAAAATATATAAAATTATTTGACTACAATATGTAAATTACCATCCTTGATGAGTTGGATTACAATCCTCAATATAATGAACAATAATGTGCAATTGAAAAAATGTACAAAAATTTTTAAAAACATTGAAAAAATTAAATCAATTTAAAAGTTTACATTTATAGGTTAAAGCTATTTACTTTCTCAATTAGTTTCAATTGACACTTTAAATATTATAAACATAAGAGATATAATGATATCGAGAGTTCAAATATTATAAAATAAGAGATATAATGATTTTAATAATGTTAATAATATTATTATTATCAATGTATTCATATTTTTTACTTTTGCCATAACCTTAGCATTTTAATGAAGTTTTTAAAAAAAAATTGATTTATAATATTTAATGATATGCTTGTATGATAATATAACTTTAGAAAAAATGTTACTAATAACAACATTGCTTCAAGCTATGTTATAGAGGTTTTAAAGGGATGAACTATTATTTTCTAAGTGTTTTTTCAATGCTTTGATATATAAACAATTTTATTGAGTTTATTATATTAGTTGTATGTTATGGCAGCAATCATAACCTAAAAATATATTGATATTTTATGATATCATTAAAATGAGATTGAACTATTTTACAAGAAGTCTATACATTTCTAGCACAAAAAATGGAGGAGAATAAGAGAAAGAAAAGGATGCAAATGCATGAGGTAATTTGAAAGATGTTTGGCCACCAGGAAATATGAGGGAATGGTTTATAATCAATCTAGTTCTTATTAATGTGAGGGAATAATAGCCCTAGAATTGCACTCCAACCTTTGTCAATTGTCTTTTTCCCAAATCAAATCATAGATCATATTATGCATATTTGACTTTACATGCAAATTTATTAGCTGATACACTACACATTGTGGACATTGCCCACTAAAATTTGGTATTCTCACTTTAGAGGAATTCCAAGGTTCCTCCTATTCTTTGTTCTCCTAGTCAGACCAATCCAAATACACCAAAGATGCATTCATTGTGAATTTATTAAAGTAGTGGTTATACAAAGAGAAAAGGAAATTGACAAAATTCATTTTTGTTTACTATTTGAAACAATATCAATACTGAGCTTGGTTTTAGTTCATTTGATTTAAAACGAATTAAGCAATGCAAGGGTTTTTTAAAAATTCTCTCAAACTCTCTCAATTTTTTATGATTGATTTAGTCACAATTTGTATAAAATTGTGGCGTTTATTTACTATCAGCATAACTATTGCACCTCCTTTTGGTCTGATTTTATTAAAAAGATGTGTCAGTAAAATAAAACCTACAACACAATTGTATTGATAAATCAAAAATTATATATGAGAAATAAAATTAGTTTAGATAATGAAATTTACTAGAGAAAATATTAAATGACAATCTCAAAGTTATGAGTAGAATATCATAGCTTGACAGAATAAACTAATATGTAGATGTTTAAGAAATATAGTTAATATGAAATACAATACTTTATTCAAGCTATAGCTTAACCTATCATTAGAAATCATGAGAACTAGTCGAAAACATGAATCGCATATACTAGAATGCTCTATTTCTAGTTGGTTCATATGATGCTCTATTGAATAACAAGCACCAATACACTTTGTTGTTAGGCGATTCATGCATGAATAACATGCTTTTCCTCCAATTAATCAAAATAATTTTTGTCATGTCTAAGCATTCTATATGTTCTTTGGGCAACTAGGCACTAATGATAAGAAATCATAGCAAAAGTGCAATAGATCTAATGACACATGCCCTTTTAAAATGATTGTATAAGAGATGATGCAATTATTCTAAAGAGATTAGATAGAAATGAATGTGCTGACATAAAATAATTGAGAGCAATATATTTCATCAAAATAAAGAAATTAAAAAAAAATTGTCTCAAAAAAATCATATGTTGTGCTTTCCAAGAATATAAGTATTGCAAATCGAAAAGAAAAAAATAATAATGATTACAAAGAAAAATAGATGTGTTACTACCAAAGATAAAATTTAATTTAAAAGAAGTTAATTAAAAATTTATGTTATATCTGATTTTGTTTAATCTATGAAATTATTTTCTTAAATTATAATTTAAAATTTAAAATATTATTACAACAATATATTTAATGTGATAATAATCATCAATTAACATACATTAAGATTAATATATTTAGAGAGCTTCCTAATGTATTAATTATTTATATGAATAAGATTTTGAGAGTTTAATTATTAGATCTGATACATGCTACAATATCGCAGTGCATACCTGTTAAATATGGATCAAATCTGTAATATGGCAAACATTAAACAACTTTTACATAAATTTGACATTAAAAACATTCCCGAAACAAGAAACAAAACCAGCATCACTTTACTCATTACTTTTAATGAGTCATTTAATATACCTGTCGAGAGTGAATTAATGTGGATGTCTTTAGGGTAAGTGATAATGACATAGTTGGTGTCCAAAAACATTGGCATTAGTACTATTTGACATTTGATAATGATTTTTGATTGATTTATTATTTTAAATGTGCGCAGTCCGACGTTAGAGAAATAGCTGGAGGTCGAGTTCTGAAGGAGTTCAAGAATTGCACGGAGACTTCAGTCGAAATAAAGAAATGTTACTTTACTGATGTCAACCCTAGCGGTGCAATTTTGCGATTCCTTGTACCAGATACGAATTGTGAGATTGAATTATCATTCCTTGGTCATACTTACACCACCCACTGTTCTACTGATGATAATTCAGGACATATACTGATGTGGTCAAAAGATTCAGAAGTGTTTAATGACTTCAAATTCTCTAACGATGAGGCTATACATTTCAACTTCAAAGTACGCAATTCAGATCCAGTGTTAAGACTGGAACTCAAAATGGGATGGATAGTAGAAGCCCTAAATTGGAAGGTCTCCATGGAGTTGCTCAAGTTATTTTGGTTAGAAGTCGCTACGAACTTATTTGAGATATATAGCACAATCAGTTGATATCTGATTTCTGATTTCGCAAGTGTAAACACCGATGCATAGTTATATACCAGAGATGCTCAACAACGGACTCAACAACCTTCCTACATATAAGCAAACAGTTTGACAGCAAACTAGTATAGATTGACAGCGAACTGGAGCTGGAGAACAGTCTACAGTTCTTTATTCACTCTACTCAAACTCTTTTGACACATGAGCAAAACATGTATAATGCAATTTGACTTATTCTAACACTCCACTTCAAGGAATAACTGAATTTTGATGAATTCCTATCGTATCCTTATACACTACAAACTTTATCTTGCTCAATGGCTTAGTGAATGAATTTTGATGAATTCTTCTCATATTCTTATACACTACAAAATTTATCTTGCTCGATGGCTTAGTGAATGCATCAGACATGTTATCATTTGTCTTACAATATTCAGCGTCTCACAAAATGATGTTGAGTTTCAATTTGTTCTGATTTTGAATGATAAACTAGATTGTTTGCAAGCTTGATTGTTCTTTGATTGTCACACTTGATTGGAGTTGATCCTTCTTGTTTTTATACCATATCCCCAAGAATTCACCATACCAAATTGCTTCACAAGTAGCACTGCACAATGCTTTGTACTCAACTTCAGTAGATGACAAGAAAATTGTTGGTTGCTTCTTGTTAGACCCTAAGAAATAACACTTGATTCTATGTTGAATATTGTTGGTTGCTTCTTGTTAGACCCTAAGAATTAACACTTGATTCTATGTTGAATGCATAACCAATTGTTCCTTTACAATCATCTGGATCACCTGCCCAATCTGAATCTAAATAATCTATCAACTCAACACTCAAATGATTAATATATTCAATCCCAAAATTTTATGGTACCTTATAGATATCATATGACTTTCTTTTCTACTTTCCAATGACACAGCTTAAACACCACACATTAAGATTTAACCACTTAGTATGTCATGTCATGGAGTCCACCCAACCCACTTCTGTCTATCCCCGTACCCATTTCGTATCTACTCCTCTCCATTCCTCATTATCATTCCTGTTTCCGTTCTCGTTCTCTTTCCAACTACCCTTTGAAAAATTTAATTATCAACTACTCTATGAACGTTTTAATAGTTCATGTATCCCACGCTATATCCAAGTTCTCCAAACAATTTGGGGCACCATTCATCAAAACCCTCTGTGTCCCAGCTAGAGTCTCTCGTTGTGAATGGTGTGTATTTTTTTTCCTTGTGTTTTAAAAAATGCCCATGTTTTCAATTTTATAAATGGTTCATTGTATTATCATTGCTTCCACCTACTTCCACAGTTTCCAGAGATTGTGTCATTATGAACCCGTATTTAAACTTATTGTTCATAGCACAAAAAACAAAATCAATTTATAATCTACTATGCCCCTGTTTCAACTCCTCTTCTTATCTATTATTAATCTTCATTCTTGTTAGCAGACTCATTCCATATTTACAAGCAATGCCTGTTCAAAAGGCATGAACAACTTATCCCACTATTGAAATCAAACAGAGCAAGTATTATTCAATTTGGAATTTAGCGTGGCAATTTCTTAACTTCACCTCTCCTCCATTCCATAGCATCACATAAATTTAGAGTTCCCAAGTTTGGCTAATTGCTTTATTTATCATTATGCACACAATATATTTTCAAATTCTTAAATTGCATTTGTAAAACTCCTTGTTTAACTCCTCTTTTTATAATTCTCGAGCTATCTTTTACTCGAAACTGTGCATGATGGAATTATCACATTATCTAAGATCATATAACCTTAATTGAAATTCCAAAGAGATCTCAGCTCTTGGTCTTCTTCATTTGTTGTGAATTTCGTTGTCTCTTGGTCAAATTACAGGCGTAAAAGAGGTAGCACTAAAATAGGAACAATGTGAGCTGAAAATGGTATTCATCATTGAGTTGATGAGGGCGAAGTATTCTCTATTAGCAAACTCATTTCATGTTCACAAGAACTCAATGCATTTTGAATTTGAAATCATTCTCTCTCCATTCCATAGAATTCTCCCTTGTTTATGGTTGAAATCAATTTTCCCACCTCCTTTGGTGCTATCATATGCTAGTTTTCTTGTCCAACTAATCTATACCTTCTTCCTACCTCTTTCTCTATTCACGCACTTCCAATTCGAACAACATTCAAATTGTCCTATAGTTTACCAATCCGACTCTTTAAATATTTTTGTTTTTATCTACACACTAATGTGGCTCCAAGTCTTTTCTTTGTTCTTATAATTTACTACACATTTTTAGTATGTTCTTCCCTCTCTGTCACATATTCTTACATCTTTCTCGGCATAATACTTTGTTTTTACTTCATCTTCTCACTTACTGCATCTTCGTTGCTCTCTCTTCAACTTTCTTGCTTTGGTTTTCTAGGAACATTCTATTATTTTTTTGTGCCTCACTCCATTTACTCATTATCTCTCTTCTTCTCTTTTATTGGCTCAACAATTCCTCTTCGTCCCTTGTTAGAGACCAATGCCCTATTTCAAAGATGTCATTTAGGGACACAAACATACCATAGTTTGTTCTACTTAAGCTTCATAAGATACCATTTTGTTTAATGTATTATTTGGTTTGTTTTATTAGTCATAGTCTTCTTTAATTAAATTGTAAAAATGTACTAAAGGAATTAAATTTGTTAAATTATACTCTAGAACTGATTTTCCTTCTATTTCAATTAAACCTAAATCTTTTTCATATTTATAAAATTCTTTAGAAAATTCTAATCCATTGATCTAAGAATATAAATCCTACTCATTGATCAATTAAGATATATATCAAGAAAAAACTTGTCGGAAAAAGGATGATTTGGATTCCTATCCTAGTTTAGCTAGAATCAAATCAATTTAAGGTACAAATTTATAAAAAAATTACATTAGTTTTAAACTATCTAAGATATTATAGACTTCATAGACTTCAAGATCCAATAAAATTGGGGAGAAACAATGCCATTAAAATTAAATCAGAGTTGGCATCTATCTCCTTTGTGGATCTTGAACACTGATGGTACACTAATGCCATTAAAATTAAATTAGAGTTGGCATCAATTTCAAATGGGGCAATACCTTTACCTCTCTGATGGTTTTCGGTCCTCGGGGCTACACATGACCATTGGAGGTCAACCTAATCAATAACTTACCTAGGTAACCCTATATAAAGACACCCTATCAATTCATTTAGACCTAGGAGAAATCCATGAGCTACCTAATGTATTCGTGCATCCATGAAGCATCCATCATTGAGCATCTTTAGATATTCAAGGCTGCATATTCTTCATTCAATCACTATGTAACAAAGTTACATCAATCTTCATGCAAACATGTGTGTGTGTGTGTGTGTGTGTGATTGGAGTTTCTCATGTCCACGTGTTTTTCATACCATTATATTCAACATTTTTTATTACATTCAAAGAGCATTGCGTCAACATCAACAATTAGAGATCTGATGTGTATCTCCTTAACATTTAGTTCAATATTTGCATTATTTTAGTCAAGGTCAATTCCTAAACCATGGTTTGAATTAGGCAAACCCCTATCGATAACATCTTTCCCTTTCTTTTTGTGAGCAAGAAATAAGTGCAAGATAATTGAGAATTCCAACAATGTTGATAGTGATGATCATGATCAACTTTTGATGGTGGAAAATTCAAAGCAATAGGTCAGATCTGTGCTACTTGGTCCTAAAAAATCAAGCCGAACTTTTGTGAATAGGTTTTGAACCTATTATTTTTCCTAGATCTCAATTTATGGCTTTGTGGGACATCTATAGCATTCTATAATTGTCAAGTTACTTCAAATATCCCTCATTTTGCCCTAATTTCATAACTAAATTCCAAATTCAACTAAGAAAGAGGATAACTAACAATAACTAGTTGGATCCAATCAAAATCTTAGATCTTTCCTCTTTAGGATTAAGCCTTGATCTATTGGGTTCAACCCTCTTTCAATGAAGTGATGTTAATTGGGTTATTTAGTGTATTTACTTGGTGAAACCCTAATTCCTAATTTTCACCACATTACATTTTGATGAACCCGACATCTTTCATACTTAATTATAATTTAAATTGTCTTAGATATGATTTTGTATGCATTTTATCTTTCAAAGTTACATTCATAGAACATATTTTTAATTAATTACTTAATTTAGAGGTTAAATTCTTAAAACTCCCTAATTTAGTCTACTAGATTTGACTTGTGGGTTGCATAATTTTTCACTTGTATTTTCAAATCTGATTTTCAAGCATTCCTAATGGAATTTATTAAATCTGATTTATTTTCCATTTCACATATGATTACATTTCCTTTTACTTACATGTATCGAAGTCATTTGTTGGATAATAAGTTCTTTCACTCTACATTGCTTCTTTTCATTCATAACACTTCTACATATCGCATTTTTAGGGTTTCAAAGCTATTTCCTATTATCCAATCATATCAAAGATTTTATGCATATTACATATTTCTTTATCATGATATTTTTTAGACAATGCATTGCATATGTAGATCACATAAAAAAATTTGTAGACAATGATAATTCTAGAGATGACATTGGAAAACGTAACACTTGTACCTCTCCTAGGGTATCTAATATGAATGAGGGAAGAATATATACTCCTATCAATGATCTCTCCAATTAAGAGAAAGCATTAAAGAGAAAAATGACACCATCCTCTTCTAATTTGTATACTCTAATGCAAGGGGCACATGATCACAAAGGATATTCCTTCCTCATCTAATTCTCCCTTTTATCCTTCCATTTACCTTTACACTACAAATTTTAAAGATATTCGTGATATTGGTATTTCTTCTTCACAACTAAAAAGTTCTTATAGGAGTGGTTATAACATACTCTCAAAACAAGGTTATAGTGGACAAGGAATTGGAAAATATGAACAAGGCATTGAAGTCCCTATAGATATTCCTTCACAAGCTAGTATAGAAGGTCTGAGACATCCCCATCAGTCACCTATGGATGATCTCCTTAAAGTTAAAAATCTTAAGGACTATTTTTCAAGACACAAACTCTATCATCCATCTAAAGGTCATTCTTCTTCAAACAATCCCTTTTTTCTCATATCACCAAACCTATGATCA
This sequence comes from Cryptomeria japonica, assembly GCF_030272615.1. Classification (NCBI taxonomy): domain Eukaryota; kingdom Viridiplantae; phylum Streptophyta; class Pinopsida; order Cupressales; family Cupressaceae; genus Cryptomeria; species Cryptomeria japonica. The sequence continues at coordinate 714,842,698 of NC_081409.1, read as the reverse complement.
TCATGTCAATGATTGTCCTGATTTTAAAAGGTAATACACGGACTCATTGATAATGGCACTATCAAAATAATAGAAAATAATCCATCTCCTACTACCACACCTTGTCCTACATCTCAAGAGACAAGACCTATTCATATTCACCGAAGCTTCACTAGAAAGACAATATCATATCATGTGGATTCATATTGGGGGGTTTAATATCCCAAAAATGAGGGTACAACATATTGCCTATTGGTGAAAATAGGGAGGTTTTTAATTCAAGCTCTAAACAAATACAATATTTGGTGAAAATGGGGGGGTTTTAATTTGGGCTATGTATTGGGAGGGGGTGACAAAAAAGGTGTTTAAGGCAATATTTTTTGAAAATAAGGGGATTCTTTAGTATGTCATGAACACATGTGATATTACCTAGGTTCACTAAGTGAAGCCTCCATGTTTCTATTAATGATCAAGAGAAATTAGCTACAAGAATCTTTTGGAGTTTGTTGTATGATAAGAATTTTCTTTTTACCTTTATGAAACTTAATCACAATTATAAGAATGAGGAATATTATGAGCATTGTCTATTTAATTATTGTTACTCTCATTATCGTGTAAATTGTAAGGCCTTTAAAGTATTTGTTCAAGACCAATATTATTGAGCTTTTATAGCTCTTACAACTAATCTTAAAATTTTTCTTGGTAAAGAGGTAGCTCCTTAGCTCTCCATTCACCCTATCATGTTGCTCCTCACTCTATGACACTAGTAATTAACTTCATTGGGGGCTCTATGTCATAAGTGATGGTGCTTTTTCAATAACAATTGTCTTGGGGTAGAAACATCATTCTTTCTTGTCTCCTTGCTTAGGGACCAAGCATATTTCATTGAATTCTTTCTATCCCTTTTCAGGATTACTTCTTCTTTTGATCTGCATTATGCACATCTTGATGTATTTTCTTGCATTGAATATTCCTTCATGTGAGTACATGTGTGTTCCCTATTAAGGACCTTTATTTGCTTGAAGTAGTGCATCTTCTTATGTATAATGACGTTTTGGAGGTTGTGTAATACTTTCCATTTTCCCTATGCTTGGAGGACATTTATCTTTTTCTTATACTTTCTAAGGATTCACTTTTCCTTTGTTGAGTGGTGTTTTCCTATGATACAATTTCATTCCTTTTGTGAAGTTGTTTGTTTTCTCAAGGATTCTCTCTTATGCAAGAGGTGGGTATTTTTGTCTACAACCTCTTCACTTGGCAATGCATATCTATTATAAACAAACGCTTTGATTTGGGTTAAAAAAATTTCATTCTCATCAATAATCATTTTTACTTAGCAATAGGAGGAAGGTATGCATTTTTGTTGTTATTCCTCTCTTTTGGTCAATTTTGTTATTTTTGTTCAAAAATCTCCTCTTGGAGGTAATGTCTTTGAGAAAAGATATCTTCCCCTCTCATGGGGGATTCACTAGATAGGCAATATTATATCACATTCATTCATATTGGGGATCAGTGCGAGAAGATGAGTCCACTTTTTGGCCAAAAAGTGGAAGTATTTTCCCTGATTTTTCAGATTTTGTCTCATTTGAGCTTAAATTTTGAAATACTTGGAGATTGAATCTTAGAAAAAGTCAGTAATATAAAAGATAGTCCTTTGAGTGTACTTTCCAAATATATAATTTTTTTTAATACCCACATAATAAAAAATAAATTTTTAAATGGAGTTCTAAAAACAATGTTTTAAAAATGCTTGTTTCAAGACCATACCATGCATGTGTACGACCCACACTTTTTGACACAATTAAAATTATTTTCTTAAACCATTTTGGGAAATGGTTTGTAACACACTGAAGATCGATGAGCATATTTTTCTGTATTTTTATTTAAATATTTTTTTAATTAATTTGTTAATGACTGTAATTATCTTTTTAAAAATTTGACGTGTACAACCCACATAATTTGAGGTAAACTTAACATTTTTTTTATTATTTTTTAAATAGAAAAGTATTTTGTGTAGATTTATGAAATTAAAAAAAATTCAAAATTCATTAAAATAAAAAAGTTATTAAATTAACAAAATTAGTTAATATTTCAAGTTTCTGGACCCGATTTAGTATAAATTAAATGAAAAATAGTAAAAATAATCAATTTTTAAATAAATTTACATATTTAGAATCTAGACAGTATAATCTGAAATGGGTTTTAATTTTGTAGAAAAATTCTCTAATTATGAGCACATAAACTATTTCAGAAGTTCATATTTGTGCTCTCATTCATGGAGATTTGAATTTGCAGGTCTATGTCTCAGGTGTGGCCATCCCAGGACTATCCTGGGCCTAATCCCAAGCCAAGTGGCAAGTTGTGGAATCAACTTCCACAGAGCGGGCCCCCATTTTCAAAATGGGGGCCAGTTCCTTTTTTTAACCGTTGGATTTAGGAACAAGCCTCCATTTTTAAAATGGGGGCTCGTTCCTAAATAACCGTTACTATAAAAAAAAAGATAGATTGCATCATTTTACCACACTATCATTGAAATCCGTACTAACAAACATATTTTACAACATTTGGCAGTACTTTTTAATAGTTTTTACACAAATTTATGAAGAACTCGATAAAAAAATATTATTTTTTGAAGAGGAGTTTGTAAAGATGGGTTCTAAGAAATGCTAAAAGAAACAAAGGAGGACAATGACAGCAGACGAAATTCAAGCACAAAGAGAGAAGGCAAAATGCCAAAGAGATCAAAGATCCCAACAACAACAATTGAATAACACTTCTGAAGCATCTAATTCAATGCCCATTATAGATGAGACCATTGAAGAGATCATGATGGACACAAGAAATGTAGATCATCATTATTATTGTAATGGTAATTATATATTTGATTATATATTTTGCGTATATATGATGATTAATACTTTTTAATTTAGTTTAAAATATGTTATAATTATAAGATATGTTTTGATACTTTGGTCTTATCATCATTGTTAGTTCATGATGTACACCTTTAGTTTATCTAATCGCAGGTTATTTAAATAGAATTCCATAAATAAAATTTTAAGTCCACATAATCCATATAAAGTTATTTAAGCACAAGTTCCATAAATAAAATTTCAAGTCCACATAATCCATATAATATCTAATCCATATATATCTGGATGGTAACATGATAAACTCCACACAATATCTAATGTGCACAAAATATATAAAGTATGCACAAAATATATATGATCTAATCCTATTATGCAACTATCCATATATATAAAGTATGTGCACGTACAAGACAATATATACAATGTTAAAAAAATAATTACATGTGTAAACAAATGTGTAAAGTTCATAAAAAAGTACATATCATATAAAATAGTATGTGTACATCATATCAGAGCCAAATAAACCATAAAATCTAAGTGCTATCATCAATAACATCTTGTGGTCTCTTCTCCTTGGGACGTGGACCAGATCCACCCGTCTCATGCTATACAAGAAAAAAATAATATTAAAATACTTGAAATTAACTATTAAAAGATAATCATTTACCAAATATAGTTGGAATTCATAAGTTAAGTTACAAACTTACCATATGTGTGTGCACATAAACTCTAGTAACTTGTTCTACATGTACTATATGCTCGATAGTTGTTCCATCCTATATACAAGATAAGAAACGTGATATAATGAACATGAGCACATACACGTGTTTATTTTTTTATTAAATAAAAATGAATATTTATAATTTGATTTTAAAATAATCATATAATAAAATATCGTACATAAGGTTGCTCATCTCCTCTAGCAGTATCTTGTGCAGTATCAACGCCAAATATAGTGCTAGCTAAGTCTTGTACAAGGTCAAATTCAAAGTGTCCAATTAAATCTTAAATTAAGAGACAAAATAAGGTCAAATTAAGTATTACATATTAAGACCTCAAAGGATGTTGATGTGCGTTCAAATTGGCTCTAATAAAAATGATGAGGATAATCTATGCTGATAGTAGTGTCCACCTGCAAACATGCATTTAATGAAATCATATTTATTGAACATATATATGTGTATTAATAATTTCAAGTTAAGTTACAATGTTGTAAGAGTTTTGTAAGAGTTCATATTTAATTTATGAATTCTAAGATACATACAATAAATGGTGTCACCGTTGTCACACCCTCTTCTCGGTCTGATGTAGAGGGTCCCTCATGACCTGAAGTGTGGAGAAAGAAGTATTCAATGTATCAACATGAAAATTTATATAGTATACGATGATAACATATTAACTTAAAAATCTATTACAATGTCTAGATAGAAATTGATACTATACCCCATAAGGTGTGTCAAGTTGTGTAGGAGTAGATACAATATTGACTCTAACATTTGGTGTAGTCCTTATCTACATAAACCAAATTTATTTAGTGAGGTATTAGATTGTATAAAAAAAGGCATGCACTTAATTTATACCTATATTTAATGAAGTATTTAAAGATTGAAATGTACATGTATATATATATCTATACCTACTCAAGATGATCATCAGAGAAAAGAAAATCCATATATGATGTCATCATACTATCATCTGTTGCATCATGCTCAACTGCAACTAAAGTAGATCCTGGATCAACAGTAGGACGTACACACATCTGATGACAACTCGAACACATATGTGGCATCCATCGAGGAGCGCATGTCATGTGAGCAGCTTGCTCACTCAAGTTACCTATGAGGGAAGTCAAAGCATCTAATGTTGAAATGAATATTGTATTATGCACATTTGCAAGACTTGATGGAGCAACAAGTGGAACTATGGGTGGATCTGGTAGGGGATTATTAGTCTTTGCTGTAGCATTCCACGACCAACACCCTAGAACAACTTTATATCAAAATAATTTGGTTTTTGGTGCATTACAAACTCACAGTATAATTTCTTCAAAAAATATAAAGGGACCTCATAATTACGATGTGGTGGATAATCAAAAACCATCCACCATCTATCCCAAAAGTGTCTATCCATTTCTGGATGCTCACACCACCTAATTAAAATTCTTTTTGGCTAGGTTGCATTGGTTCTCTTGTTTTGGGGTTAGTAAAATATGGACATAAATGAGCTTTGGTTATTTTGAGATCAGTGATTTGCCTATAAGTTAAACTATCAGCATAAAAATCACGCGACTCTTGTCATCATCTATGAAATTGATCTAATTGAGAATCAACAAATCTAACTAACTCGACAACTATTTGTATTGATTTTGAAAATTCTAGAAGATGGGGTGGTGTGATTGGCTCATTTTGGATTGCAGTAATATTTTGTTCAATCACTTGTATGTTTTCATTAATTCGTTCTCTTAAATGAATTTCATCCAATCTAGGGGGTGGAGGTGGAGGTGGTGGTGGTGGTGGTGGTGGAGGTGGAGGTGGAGGTGGAGGTGGAGGAGGAGGGGGATGCAGTGGGGGATTTTCACCTAATAATTCATCTTTGTCAAAGACATCCATGATAACAAAGAGCTCCTACATATATAAAGATATACATAAATTATATACAACTCTATGTCAAAGAAGAATCTATTTTAGTTTAAAAAAATAATTATAAATAGTAACATTTCTATGTTATTGAATGAGATGCACATGAAATATAATATAATATTGGGGTATGTGCAGGATCATGAGGGGCCAAAAAGTGGTGATATTCTGACTAAAGTTCTGATTGATTGGCTTATTGAAAAATATCTATAACTTTCAAATGGCATCACATTTTCTGAATCCGAAACATAAATCACATTCTATGATTGATATATTATTGGATTAAAAGAAAAAAATTAATTTCATAAAGTTTGACCAAGCTATGGTGGTTAGACATATGAGTTTTTTATATTTTTAAATAGTTGTGGTAAAAAAATGTAATTAATTATTTATTTTAAAGAAAAATATAAAAAACTATGTTTCACATCTAGACATGAGTCTTCTAATTATATCTAAAATCTTATGAAAAAATATTATGATTTGATTGTGATTAGGGTGGTCAGACAGACACCTACTTCATATATTTTTCCTGAAATTTTAAATTTTAGTCAAATATATTTTTCTTTATTAGAAAACAACTAGTAGCTTAGAAACTATATTCAATTTTTCACAAATTACATTCTTACATATTTTTGGAATAATGTTGGTAACTTATTCAATTTTTTATGTCAAGTTGCCTAACTTTATTTTTTTATTTTCATTGCCACTTAAGGGCCTATATGGCCCACCATGATCTTGCACATACCCATTGAACTTAAAAAAATATACATGTACATACTATTAAATCTTTAAATGTAAAATTTACACACAAAACTTAAAAAATTTCAATGAAACTTCATAAACCTATTATGTATTCAATTTAAAGAATTCATTTCTTGTAAAATGCATCAACTATTAAAATCAATAAAAAATATTCCATACATAAACTTGTGAAAAAAGTAAAATAAGATCAACATATATAAAGTAATTTATATAATAAATAATTAAGTCACAGTTCTAGTAAACATGTTACATTAGTACTTTGTGTTCGAATAGTACTAATATATTAGATGGTAACCTCTCTAAGTGATCATTTACTAAGTAAAGATGTTGAATTAGTACTTCAGTGTTGGAGATGAATTAAATGATGAAGTCGGCAATTCGAGAAAATCATGTCATGTCATGGCTTAATAGGTCCTATTATGGACCTATTATGCCATGATGGCATAATAGGTCGACTATTATGCAATGTCATGGTATAATAGGACTTATTATGTCGTCATGGCATAATAGGTCCATAATTGGTCCTATCATACTAAGTAAACATGTCGAATCAGTACTTCAATGTTGGAGATGAATTAGATGATAAAGTTGGCAATTCGAGAAAATCATATCATGTCATGGCTTAATAGGTCATAGGTGGACTATTATGCAATGTCATAGCATAATATGACCTATTATGCCATGATGGCATAATAGGTCCTATTATGCCATGATGGCATAATAGGTCCTATTATGCCATGACATGATATAATAGGACCAACTATGGACCTATTATGCAATTTCATGGCATAATAGGACTTATTATGCCTTCATGGCATAATAGGTCCCATTATGTCATGGCATGGCATAATAGGTCCATAATTGGTCCATAATTGGTCCTATCATACTAAGTAATGATAGTTCTGATACTAAATATGATTAGTACAGATGCCAAGCTAACAATATGAGAGGGGGGGGGGGGTAAATCATTCAAACGTAATCTTCAATAAAAACAATAGATTCAACCTCAGTAACCTTATCAGAAAAATAGTAATGCATGCAGACCCATAAATAGATAAGATCACACACATATAACACCAGATTTAACGTGGAAACCCAAATAGGGAAAAACCACTGTGGGATTTCGGACCCACTAAGAAATATACTCTTCTAGAGTATGCTTGGTTAAAAGCAAATCCTGTTAAAGATTACAAACACATTGCTAGATGTGACCAGGTTAAGGGATTTCCCTCAGATCTGTTAGGATCTTCACCTTGTTAGAAGTGACCTTGTTAAAGGATTTCCAACACTCAATAAGAATGTCACCTTGCTAGAGGATTTACAAATAAGACTGTTAAGTCCACTCGGTTAAGAGATTTTCTGCTACTTCTCAAAATAACAGTAATAAAAATATGTCTGCAACTTCACATCTAAAAATGCTAAAGCAGATTCCTATTTGTTCAATACAATTTAGACATAGAACTAATCTTGTCTATCTGTTGGGCATCTATACTCTGTTATTCTAATAGGTCTTCAAGCTTCTGTGCTCGGTAATCACTATGTAGCATCCCTGTGCATACACTTGCTCGCATACATTGTTTATCAGCAATTTCCTATTTATAAACAATCTTCCAACCGCTTAGTCTCCTTGATCACATTTCCCATGATCAATCATAGCCATCAGATCTTCAATCTTGTCCAGGTTCAATGTATCCTTCGATCTGAAAACATTTTACCCCACCTTGGAACTTGCATTTTCACCTTGGAACTTGTGTTAGGGTATTGTGGTTCAATCTGAGTTTTAGATCTTCCTACCGATCTTTCTTTACCATAGATTCTTTAACAATCTTCATACACGGCTTACCAATCATTTAATCTGCTCCAACTCATCAGCTTCCTTCATTAAATATCACATGTAAACATTTAATGCATTCTGTTATAGCTTGGCTGTAACTCGGTGAATACTAAACTTCACTCGGTAGACATTCTGCCTTCATTAACCAATAGCGATAACCTTAGGGTTATACCAACTAGGTTCCTTAGGGTTTACTAACTAGGTTCTTTGCTTTGTAACATAGTATACTATTAACCTTTCAAACAATAGCATATGTAGGATATCAAAACAATCTAAACATCATGATCTCATCATTGTCTAACTCGGTAATAGTTGCCCATTGAATAACTTATCCCCTTATTCATCATATTCTTTCTGTGTCTTTTACCGACATCTTTATACTCATCAAATCATACTTCTTAAGATATGGCAACATCATACTAAATTAGAAAATTAATTTCTTGACATCAATGACAAAATAATAATATTAAGACAGTACTCATCCTTAATCAGTTATATCCATAGTCATCAACAACCTTCTCAATATCCTTATTGAAATGCCTGGAACAATCTCTCATTGTAATTGGAATGCCAAACTTCTTCTTGTCTGTTATAATAATGCCAACAAGTAATCATGTCGAATCAGCACTTCAGTGTTGGAGATGAATTAGATGATGAAGTTGTCAATTCGAGAAAATCATATCATGTCGTGGCTTAATAGGTCCTATTATGGACCTATTATGTCATGATGGAATAATAGGTGGAATATTATGCAATGCCATGGCATAATAGGACTTATTATGTCGTCATGGCATAATAGGTCCTATTATGCCATGACATGATATAATAGGACCAACTGTGGACCTATTATGCAATGTCATGGCATAATAGGACTTATTATGTTGTCAAGGCATAATAGGTCCTATTATGCAATGACATGATATAATAGGTCCTATTATGCCATGGCATGGCATAATAGTTCCATAATTAGTCCTATCATACTAAGTAAACATGTTGAATTAGCACTTCAATGTTGGAGATGAATTAGATGATGAAGTTGGCAATTCGATAAAATCATGTCATGTCGTGGCTTAATATGTCCTATTATGGACCTATTATGCCATGATGGCATAATAGGTGCACTATTATGCAATTTCATGGCATAATAGGACTTATTATGTCGTCATGGCATAATAGGTCCTATTATGCCATGTCATGGTATAATAGGACCAACTATGGACCTATTATGCAATGCCATGCCATCGTGGCATAATGTGTCTTATTATGCCATGACATTGCATAATGTGTCCATAATTGGTCCTTTTATACCATGACATGGCATAATAGTACCATAATAGGACCTTTATGCCATGACATAGCATAAACCTAAGCCTAAACTTTGATATCTAAAATTTGAAGAGTAATGTTAATTACTTTTAAGGTTATACTAATAGTGGTAACTTTTATATTTCCTAATGACGATTAAGAATAATTTTGGTACATATGTTCAATTTAAGGAATTGGAATGGTGGCTTGCTAGAAGTGGTTAAATTTTTTTGTTTATTGGTTGAAAGGCCCAATACCTTAAAAAATAATTCCTAGAAACATTTAACGGTCCTATTGTGCCATTTCATGGAATAATAGGACCTATTATGCCATGATGGCATAATACGTCCTATTATGCCATGTCATGGTATGACAGGACCAACTATGGACCTATTATGCAATGTCATGGCATAATAGGACACATTATGCCATCATGGCATAATGTGTCCTATTATGCCATGACATTGCATAATAGGTCCATAGTTGGTCCTGTCATACCATGACATGGCACAATAGGAACATAATTTGCCATCATGGCATAATGTGTCCTGTTATGCCATGGCATGGCATAATAGGACCTACTATATTCCTATTATGCCATGACATGCCTTAATTTGACATGATGGCATAATATGTCCTATTATGCCATAATAGATCCATAATTGGTCCTATTATGTCATGTCATGGAATAATAAGAAAATAGTTATCAAATCTATAATAATTTGACTATGTCAATTGCTAATTCTTAATGAATATTTCGTTTTGGTTTTGGTTTTGATACATCCATTTGTAGACACCCAAAATTGTCATGTCTAATTAAATAAATATTTTATTTATTTAATTATCTAAGCCTAATTCTTCTATTAATTAAATAAATCTTTATTTATTTAATTAATTCATTTATCCTCTTCTAGCCTTATTTCTCATTTAAATAAATACATTTATTTATTTAAATTATCCTTTTCCTAAATTAAATAAATATCTTATTTATTTAATTATCCCACTTCTTCTATTAATTAAATAAATCTTTATTTATTTAATTAATTCATTAACCTTTTCCACCCATGACACATGTCATTCATCTCTTAATTCATACACTACCTACCCATTTCATTATTTTATTATTTCTTTTACCTACCCTCTAATCATAGCCGATCTCTTTTACACCTCTCAATCTTATCCCTCCATTTTTTATAGTGTCTTCTATATAAGAAGATGCTTCCTTCATTATCAAACCCTAATCAATCATTCTAGCTAACTAATTAGCTAATGAATCATCTTAGTGACTTGACTACACTACGATCCTACTTGCAACCACATTCCATTCTTTGTTGAGCTCTTGTGCACATAAAATCTGAGAGCAAATATATCAAGCAAGATCAATGGAGATAGGAAGAATGGAGATTCAAACCCTATTGGACATGTAATGGTATAATCTTTGTGATTTCATTTGATTTGCATTGTCTTAGGTAATCTTCATATGTTATGGTGGATCTTTGTTGTTGTTAGGCTAGGGTTTGGTGGTTGAATTCATTTAGCCTTTCAATATTGTTATTATTGTTATCCATTTTCACCATAAACATTTTGGCATGCCCGGTGGGACTCTTGTCTTTGTATTTAACCTCCTTGTTGCAGATTTTGTGTTTTTGAAGTTGCAGACCGGACGTTTTCGACAACATTTTTGGTATTTTTGCATCTGCATACATTCGGATCGCATTCTTGATTTTCTAGCACGTCTGTGTTATCGGCAACATTTTGTTTTTTAGGTTTTGGAACTTGCGTTTATGTCTTGGAGTCGCATCTATGATTATTTAAGCCGCGTCTGTGTTGTATAGTCGCGTCTGTGACTTATAGTCGCGTCTGTGTCTCACAGAACCGCGTTTGCGTCACAGAACCGCGTTTGCGTCTGGGGTATCCGCATCTGTGTTTAGCAGTTTCAAATTTTGAAGTTTATTCATTCAATTCCAGTTTCGCATTTAGGGTTTCAGATCTGGTTTATTTTGCGCTAACATTTTCAGATCTAGCTAACGAAATTGGTGCAGCTTGTCTTGAAAGCAAAACGTTTGGTTGAAGGCCCCTATTTTCACAAAGTCTTTTGAGTTTAAAATTTACCTAACTTGTGTGCTTGCAGGAAGGGGTGATCATTTGAAACAATACAAACTACTAAACAACCTTTTGTTTCAGGTCCTTGGCAAGGATTTTTGGATCTTTATTGTGTGCCTTGTTTTCATAGACTAGCAAACACTTCAATTGGTGCACTAAAATTGAATCATTGTCTTTTGTGTTTTGAGAAATAGGCTCTTTTTGTTTAATCTTTAGAGGGCCTATCTTCCCGTGTGGTCATTAGGACTACTAGTGAGAAGAGAACGACCCAAGTGGTAGCGAGGAAAACCCACCTCTTCTGAACCACTATAAACAACTGTATTCATGGTAAAAACTATGGATAACGTGTGCTGATTAGTTCATACCGACACTATGTCTCCCCATAAACCCGTTTGATCAAATTTATTTGATCATTTGTAGGGCGTAACCCCTACCGGTTGGGAGCCTTCTGTATTTACAGAGCTGAAAGTGTCACATGTATGGCCACATGAGCGGATGCCCTTACTAGCACCTTTTTGTTTTAGAAGCCCAAATCCTTCTAGTTGTTGGGGCAGGAGGTCGGACCTCTGGTAGCGGCCCACACACATACGGTTCTTAGTAGAGATACAAAGTTCGCCACGGGGAGTTTTCATGGGGACTGATGCTTGGCTAACCCGAGAAGTGAGTGCTGAGGGTGGAGCCAGTGAGGTCAAGCATCTAAGTATCCACTCTGAATAGCGTAGCCTCGGGGGTAAAACCCCATGTGGGATCAACAACTATTGTCTTGGCCAGCCATAAGAATTGTGCTTGACTTATTTTAAACATTCAAACATTCAAGACCAAAAAGCAAAATATTGTGTCTTTTGTGTCTTCAAGTGTATGCAAAACATTTTTACATCAAACAACACACTTTTCTTGGTGTCATTTTGAGTCTACACACTTGCACACATTGAGTCCTCATCAACATTGTGTCCTCTTGTCACGAAAAATAGTCAAACATTCAGATTTGGTCACAACAAAGAACTTCACAAATTGGAAAATTTTTACAGTCCAACAAACAAGAGCAATCAGTTTCGGAATTCTTGAGCTTCCTAGGTTGTTTCTCTAGGTTTTCATCTAGCATTCAACTTGTCTTTGGGTCTCACAAAGTCCATCATTGCTTTACACCTTACATTACATTTACATTTGTATAAACTTGAGTCAAAAGGTCACTTGCTTGTCCTCATCATACTTTGTCAACACACTACATACAACAACACTTTGCTAAGTGGTCCCTCATCAAGGTCTATCACCTTTGGGTCTCATTTGGTCTTACTTACAGTCAAGGTCAACTTACCTCATCAAGAGAAACTATCCTCTCTTTGGAAGTCACACCTCCTCTACTACATACATACTTGGTCTTACACTTTGGACATTGCAAGTTCACCTCATATTCATTTACACTCCATCCAACTCTTGGTCTTCCATACTTTTTCCATTTTCATCTAGTCTCACACATCTTGGTTAATACCTAGTTCATGGTTGAAAATCGTCTTCAAAAATCTAGGAGAGAAACTAAAGAGGCTCAAGAATCTGCAAACATGAGTTCTTATGAGTATGACAATGATGTCTTTTTCAATACTGATCATAACACATTACCTGACATGGATGCCTATAGAAACATTCCAAATGTTGAGAACATGGACACTACAAACAACAATGATACATACAATGACAATATGGACAACTTTTCAGTACATTCAGCAAATGTGGAAGAATCCATTATGGACCCCCACTTCAATCGACTGATTGAGGAAATAATGAGGAGAGATAGACAATACTTCTTACAAATGATGGCACAAAGTGGAGCCAAGATACCTCATGATTTTGACATGTCTCAAATAATGGAAAATCGCCCTTTGCAACAAACTCACTCCAACATGGATCAAAGGAGGCCCAATAGTGGAGGAAATAGAGGACCATATATGGTGCCTGAATCACCATCATCTTTGTTTCAAAAACCAGAGGTCCCACATACACATGGTCAAGCATATGACACTCACCTTCACAGACCATTATGGAAGTTTTATGCAGAAAGATATGCTCAATCACATACCCAAGCTAAGGATCAACCACCAAAGCAATTGGATATTCAAAGGCATGCTCAAAATTTGGACACAAGGAAACCCCGTGTCAAATTTGGGGGCAACGCATTAGAACATGACATGCCTGTAGAGTATGGTATACATGGACAAAATAGATATGGTGTTCCTCAACATGAATCTATACCAAGTGGTCCATATATGCAGCATCATTATAGACCTCCTCCATATGAACATGTGTATGATCAATATCATCCATATATGCAACATGCTCCTCCTCCAATTGGTGCCTCAAGCATGGGGTATGGTCCAAGAAGTCGATCTCCACCTAAGAGCAATTTGGAGCAACAAATCAGGGACTTACAAAAGAAAATGGAGGACATAAATACACCGAAGCCAACATACACAATGAGAGACATATGTCCTTATCCATTTGACAAGAGCATTCCAATGCCTCCATTTCCTACACACTTTGTGACACCTAAATTTGATAAGTATAGAGGAAAAGGGGATCCTAAGGCACACATAAGACAGTTTTTCACAACTTGCATTGAAGTAGCTTCAGAAGAGACATATTTGATGAGATTATTCCCACAAAGCTTAGGTGGTCAAGCTATGGAATGGTTCTCCCAACTCCCACCTGGTATTAAGTCATGGGGTGACTTAGTAGAGGCATTTATTCAACATTTCTCCTACAATATAGAGACAGACATATCAGTCACTACCTTGTGCAACACCAAGCAAAAAGAGGGAGAGTCTTTTGCATCATTTTTACAAAGATGGAGGAATCTAGCCAGCAGATGCTCTTGTGAAATTCCACAAAAACAAATGGTAGAAATGTTCACCCAGAATGTTAACAAAGACATTGGCTATGATCTAAGGAAAGCTTGTTTGTCTACCTTCAAGGATGTCATTGAAAAAGGCTTAGCAACAGAGAAGGTCCTAATTGAACAAGGAGTCATTAAGATATTTAAGGAAAACAAAGATGACTTTAAAGGAAAAGACAAGCCAAGATTTTGGAACAAAAACAAGAACACAGTCAATGATGGTGTTGTTGATGCCAATACAGTGCGACCCAAATTCATCTTTTCGGGATCAAATTCTACAAACAATCAATTGAATACTCAAACAACTTCCAGATCACGAAGGAAGTACACCCCATTGGGAGAACCACTTGAGTCAGTCTTCAAAAAGCTAGTGGCGAACAAGGTAATCATGGTTCCATATTTTCCTCCATATGAACCAAAGGTTAAACCAAATTGGTGGAACAATGATGAGTGTTGTGAATTTCATAAGAGCAAGGGTCATAAGACAGGAAATTGTCATCAACTGAAGAACATCGTACAAGATCTCATTGATAGAGGTGACATTGAGATTGAGGGACACTCATCCAATCAAGAACATGAGATGTTTAAGGAACCATTCCCAAAGCATGACAAGGGAAAAGCCAAAGCCACAGATGATCAAACCAACTATACTAGAGCATCCTACAACTATGATTCAACCATCAATCACATCTCAATGGACAATCATGTCTCTACTATTATCATCAAGGACAAAACTCCTGAGAGTACTACCCAGCGACCCAAGATTGTCCTAAAAGGTGTTGGATCTTCTTCCGAACCTACCTCCGAATGTCATGCTACAACTCATCGAGGTAAAATCACTTTGCAAGGTTCTCCAGCCAAAAACACCGCTTCCTCATCAACCAAACCTGAGTATGACCTTGTAGAACAATTAGGGAAGACACCCACGCTCATCTCCATCCTTGAGCTATTACGCATATCCCCCGCACATAAAGCTATTCTTGACAAAATCTTGAGAGACACTGTCGTTCCTACTGATCTGAACGTGGACCAGTTTCAAGCCATGGTGGGATACCTTTCCATTCCACACTCCCTTACATTCACAGAAGCTGACGATGCCTCCGTAAGTCAGCCACATAATGCACCTTTACACATTGAAGCCTTCATACACAAACATAGAATCAAACAAGTCCTGATAGATGGAGGAGCTGGTCTAAACATTTGTACATTGAGCACCATTAAACAATTGGGATATTCTGATAAAGCTGTGAATTCAACAAATCAAATCACCATCAAGGCATATGATGATGAAGAATGCTCATCCAAAGGCACGGTCACCTTACCTCTAAGAATTGGGCTAGTTACAAAGGATGTGGTTTGTCAAGTCCTCGATCTAAATCTCACTTATAATATATTGCTAGGACGTCCTTGGATTCATGAAATGATGGTAGTCCCATCGACATATCACCAATGCATTAAGTTTCCTCACAATGGAGTCGAGATAACAGTTAACGGTGATCCTAATCCGTTCATATATTGCAATAACCTGAGATCGCAAACTGAGACCATCATTCCTAGTAATCGTGAAGTTGTTCCTTCTTCGACATACATTGATCCTAAGTCATTGAAACCTTCTACATCAAAGCAAGGTGAGCTTAAAGGCAAATTTCAAGACAAAGGCATGGGAGAATATACTTTAAATCAGACCATGTACTTAAGACAAGTCATGAGTTCTCCAAAAGAATATGGAAGACCACATCCTAACAAGCAAGTATCCATCGTGGTACTCGAATGGGACCCTACTACCTTTCAAAGATGGGGCAAACTGGAAGAGGAAGATCTATAAAAAATGCTCTACAAAGACATTGAAGATGACACACAGGATCACATCAATATACCCTGTGAGAAATATGGCAAAGGCTTCAAGATTCTACAAAAATTCGGGTATGATAGAAAAAGCCCTCTTGGGTTACGAAAGGAAGGCATCATTGAACCTTTACAACCTGAATTGACCTTCAAAAAGGAATGCTTGAAGGGACTTGGTTTCCTGACTTCCAAAGTCCACACTAAACAGACAGAGAAATCCTTACAAATCAAAGCTGCCAAAATTCAACAAGAGGATCGCTATTCCACAAATTCTAACGAATGGGAATGGGGTTTAGACAAATCCTCCAGTGACTACGAGCTTGCCGAGACATTCAGAGAACTAGATGAACCCACAAAAGAAGAGGAATTTTATAAAAAGTTCAAAGTTGGTCAAGAAACAACCCATGAGGATTCCACACAGTCTTCATCTCAAGGTTCTAGGTTGAAATCACATAGGATGAGAACACCTATCCCAAAATGCGCTACTAGTGATGACAATTTGGATTCGCTCGCGATCGAAACTGATGAGGAGAGTGCCATCGATGACCTCAATAATTACCTTGACATACCCGAATATAACTGCATCTTCACTCTTAGCCCCGCAAACTTTAAAGACATTAAAGGCCTTCCCCTTGTTCACCATCAACTCATTGACTGGGATCATGAAGGACCAGCGCAATTTGACACATTCCAAAATGACGAAGTTGTTATTGACTATCTTGGCATACGAGATGACCTTCCCCCTGGGGACCATAAAGTAGGATACACTATAGAACTCAACAACATGGCATATTTTGGTGAGGGTGTCAGACCTTCCAGTCGCAAAAATGTGAAAATAAGAACAAACCAAGGGTCTTATGGCAAAAACCACACTGTGGCGCTGTCTGACCCCAAAAAAGTAAAAAGAAAGGACTTATCTGAGGGCAAAAACCTCTCTGAGGCACCCGAAGATGGAAGGCTCGACATTCTCCCAGCATCATATGAGGAAAAGTCATCCATGTTGGTAGAAGAGACTATCAAAACAAACATTGGTACAGAAGAGGTTCCACATAACATATTCCTGGCTAAATCGTTGACAGAGTCCGAAAGGTCAAAATTCATAAGTTTCTTCAAAGAATGACAAATCAACTTTACATGGTCATACGCTGATATGCCTGGACTAGATCTGGATTTGGTAATGCATCATTTGACAGTCAAACCAAGGGCAAAGCCAGTGAAACAGAAATTAAGAAAAATGCATCCACAAGTGGCATTACTAGTCAAAGCAGAACTTGAGAAATTATTGGATGTCAGATTCATATGCCCAATTGATTATCCCGAATGGATATCCAATCTAGTGCCTGTCAGTAAACCAGATTGCAGCATCAGAATATGTACAGATTTCAGAGATATCAACAAAGCTTGTCCAAAAGATGACTTCCCATTACCAAATATTGACTTGATTATTGATCTCATAGCAGGCCATGAAATGTTATCATTGATGGATGGATTTTCTAGTTATAATCAAATAAGGATCGCAACTGAGGATCAACACAAAACATCATTCACTTGTCCTTGGGGAACTTTCTGCTGGAATGTCATGCCCTTTGGGCTAAAAAATGCAGGTGCTACATATCAAAGAGCCATGAATACTATCTTTCATGATCTCATGCATGTAACGGTGGAGGATTATGTTGACGATCTCTTGGGTAAATCAGTAGACAGAGATACACATTTGGACATACTTTCAGTCATCTTTGATCGGTTGGAAAAATACAAAGTAAGATTAAACTCCAAGAAATGTGTCTTTGGAGTAACCTCCGGGAAACTCCTAGGATTCATTGTGTCCAAAAGAGGAATCGAAGCCGATCCAGCAAAAGTCAAGGCCATCTTGGATATGCCACCACCTAAAAAATATCAGTCAACTTCGATCCTTACAAGGGAGACTCCAGTCTATGTGGAGATTCATAGCACAACTTGCAGATAAGTGTAATCCTTTTCAACACCTGCTACATAAAAATATCAAATTCAAATGGGATGATAATTGTCAACAGGCTTTCCAGACGCTCAAAGATTATCTTTTGAATCCACCTGTTCTGATGCCACCAGTTCCAGATCAGCCTCTGTTACTATACATATCAGCTACTCCAACAGCACTGGGGGGACTCTTAGCACAACAAATTGTTGGGGGCAAGGAAAAAGCAGTATACTATATCAGTCGCACATTGGTGGGATATGAGCTAAACTACACACCAATCGAGCGTGCATGTCTCACTGTGGTCATTGCTTCACAAAAATTACGACATTATATGTTCACTCATAAGACTAAGTTGGTTGCAAGAATTGATCCATTGAAATACCTTCTTAATAAAGCAACACTTACTGGGTGACTAGCCAAATGGGTAATGATCCTGAGTGAATTTGACATCAAGTATGTGGACAAAAAAGCAATAAAAGGACAAGCCATCGTAGATCAATTAGCAGATGCCCCCATGATTGATGATGTTCCTCTAAATTCAGAATTTCCAGATGAATCCATTTTAACAATATCACATGCAAAGCCATGGCAACTGTACTTTGATGGCTCATACACACAGCCTGGGGTAGGAGTTGGTATCCTCTTTATAACTCCTCAAGGGGATTCTATACCAAAATCATATCGCTTATCATTTCCTTGCACTAACAATATAGCAGAATATGGGCATTAACAACTGGATTACGAATTGCAGTTCGGTGGAAGATCCAGGAACTTCATGTTTTTGGGGATTCTCAACTTGTCATCCGTCAAGTAACCGATGATTACCAAACAAAAGATGAAAAATTAATGCCTTACAAACAAATGGTGGATGACCTGAAACAACACTTCACAAAGATAGATTTTGAGCAGATACCAAGAGAGCAGAATCGTGCCGCAGATGCCATGGCTACAATCGCTTCATTGATCGATCTACCTCCAAATGAGACCTGCTATGAGTTCTTGGTGGATAACCTTTTGGTTCCTTCATATGAGATCACTCCCACTGAGATGATATGTGTTGTCGGTCCTGAGTCCCATTTATATGGTTCCATGTTCACATACCTTCGTGACAATATCCTACCTCTTGATCTATCAAATAACCAACGTCGCACCTTCATTCGCCAATCCTCTCGATATGTCATTTTAGCTGATATCCTATACTAGCGAGGTCTAGATGGCACTCTTCTTAGATGTTTAGAAAGCGACAAAGCTCAGATTGCGTTACGTGAAGTGCATGAAGGGATATGTGGTCCACATGCTAGTGGTCCTACCTTGGCCAAGAAACTCATTAGGACTGGATATTACTGGCCCAATATGGAAAAAGACTCATATCAGTTTGTCAAGAAATGTAAGCAATGTTAAATTCATGGAGACCTCATACATGCGCCAGCACAAGAACTACAACCAATTGCATCTCCTTGGCCCTTTTGTCAGTGGGGACTCGATCTCATAGGCAAGATTCACCCTCCTTCTTCTAATGGTCATAAATTCATTATCACAACCACAGAGTATTTCACAAAGTGGATTGAAGCCGTGCCTCTCACACAAGTCACTGGAAAACAGATTGCTACGTTTATCCTTAACTATCTCATTTGCCGATATGGTATTCCTGTTTCCATTATCACTGATAATGGGCGTCCCTTCAAAAATCAAGATGTTCATGAACTCTGTGACCATTTCCATATTTCCCATCATTTCTCCACACCATATTACCCCCAAGGTAATGGCCAAGCTAAGGCATCTAATAAAACAATCCTTAAAATCCTCAAGAAGACAATTGACGACGCTGGCCGTAATTGGCATATCCAACTTAATCCTGCACTTTGGGCCTATTGCACAAGTGTTCGCACACCTACAGGAGCTACACCCTATTCACTTGTCTATGGCACTGAAGCCATCTTGCCTATTGAGGTCAAGTTACCCTCTTTACGGGTCTCTTTGCAAAACATCATCGGTGATGAAGATTATAGAGTCTCTCGCTTACAAGAACTTGAACTACTGGATGAATGGAGACAAACTGCTTTTAATCATCTCAAGGCTTACCAACAATGAATGAGTCGCAGATACAATCACAAAGTCAAGCCTTGCACATTTGAGGTAGGTGATTTGGTTCTTAGAAAACCCCAAAAATCAGCAAGACAGAGAGAAGAAGGGCAAGTTCGAACCAAATTGGCTGGGTCCTTACATCGTTACAGCAGCATATGGATCTGGGGCATATCAGCTCTCAACTACAGAAGGTGAACCTTTGGAGGATCCTATCAACAGCATGCACCTTCGTAGGTTCTACACATAGCTCTTCGGAATATCCTAATTCAAAAATACAAAAAAATTCAAAAAATTCAAAAATACAAAAAAAATTATAAAACAAAAAATCGTTACTTGGTGAAAACCTGGCAAACAGGCACCTTGTGACACAGAAAACATTGAAAAATCGAAAAAAGTAAAGAGAAATAATTTCGTCCAATGGTGAAAACCACTTTGGTGGTGCCCTGGGAAAGTACCATGGTGAAAAATGGGTCACCAGCACCATGCGTAGAGACATTGCTCCTCCCTCCTTCAGGATCCACTTTCATCCTTTCACTTTGCACACACTCACAACCTATTCGTTCATAATAAACTTACCCATTCCCATCATGGCTTGTTATTGATCTACCCAAGATTGGTTAGCCATTCATAATAAACCTCCCTTTCCATCCATAATAAATCAGATCCTATCTGTGGCTACGGTAAATCCTACATCTAGTGATGGGTGTGGAACTAAGAACATCACATGTTTCGAGGAGTACAGTTCTTCCAGCTTTCTTCAGTCTATTCGTGCACAATCTGCAATAAAGCAGCATTTGCATCACAGATCCGCAATAAAGTTCCATCTTCTTCGCAAATAAAGTATCAGTTTCATGGATTCAGTCAATTTCAGATGAGACAACAGCAACAATGGGCTTCAACAAATCAAATCTTTCAACAGACTCAGACAACATTATGGTTCAGTGCTATCTATCCATTTTGTGAAAGTAAACATTGTGACCACAATCAAATAAGACTTATACAAGTGACAAGAGACACTAAACTTGAGGATTACAGTGGATGTTGGTGTTGAGTCTTGGTTTTCTTTTGATTTCATCTTTTTTGGTGACATGTCTTTTAGCTTTTCCGGGATGTCTCTGACTAGAGATTCTATCTCTAGGATATCTTTGACTAGAAAGGTGAGGATGGGGTATCGTCACCTATTTGTATTTGCTATCTGTGGATTGTCTTTTAGTAATGCTATGACTTGTCCAAGGATATGAGGACACTGTGAGTCTAGTATGAACTGGGGCATTCCTCGTTTGTGACTGTCTTATCTCCATGCAAATGGGTACAATGACTTTCTAGGTCGAACATATGCCTCAATTGTCATAACCTACTTGCCATAATAAAGCTTAATGATGATAACACACAAGAAGCTCTTTCATTTTCATATCTTTTGTCTTCCATCACCCTTTCTTGATTGACTTCCTGAGTCCGCGTAGCCTGCTATCACATGACTGAGTATAATGACACACCAAAAACATTTGCATTTCATGTAGTTTGCACCTACATTACCACATATAAGCATTTCATACATACATATAGATATCACAACTGCATCACATCCTGCACACAACACATGTTAGCACAATTTACATTTGCATTATCATATTCATTTGCATTACATACATTCACATTTGCATCATGCATACACATATAAAACATAAAAGAACAAAAAAATATATATTGCATTGCAGCATATACATATTTTCATCCATATCATAAGCATCACATAAAACATACATCATGAAAAACCTCATCAAATAGGAACACATGCATATAGCTGCCGCAAAGATGAATCATCTCATATATATAATCAAAAGTGTCATGATACAATGATGTCAAAATCATATGGCTACAATCACCCGAAGGTGTCTACATCATCATACAAAAATGGTACAAAACTGATATATAGGGAGCCCTCTACGGCTATGATGAACTCCCTCCCTCGGAGCCACCTGGCCTCGGTGGAATCTAAGCCCCTAAAGGACCTACCCCAGGATCATCCCTCCTGTCTCCTCTATCTGGTGGTGGTGGAGGACCCATGACCCCACCACTAGATGTCTGCCTCCTCCGGCTCCCTCCCATAGCTGTCGCTGTACGTGACGGTCTATGGAAGCTCCTCGCCCGCTGATCTGCTGGCACTGCACCATAGTAGAGATCTCGCCAGTAGGCAATCTCCTCCCCTGCTCGCAGGACATAAGCATATCCTACCCCTGTGTCCTTCGCTGCCTGTCTCCCTACCCTCAGTGCTATCTCAGCCTCCGTATAATGCTGAATAGCCTAATCACGCTCCCGCTCAGTATCTCTAAGCCTCCTCCTGAGCCGATCCCTCTCCCTCTCCAAATCCTGGATCTCATCCACCTGGCCCTAGCAGATCTCCCTCAGCTCTATCAGCTCATCCTCCTCTACGTCAGCCCCCTCCGCCTCTGCCTGTGGCTCTCCCTATACGGGTGCCTGCCCCTGTGCCTATACCTATACTGGTGCCTATACTGGCACCTGTCCCTGTCCCTGTACCTATCTCTGTACCTGTCTGGGACCCTGTGCTGCTAGTACCTATAGCGGCAATCCACTGCGACCCCTCACCACCCGAGCCTGTCTCTCCTCTCCACCCTCCCTCCGAGGTGCAACCCTCCTCTCTCCAACTGCTCCCCTCCTCCTCCATCGGCCCTTGCCCCCATCACCTCCACCATCATCATCATCCCCACCATCATCTCCCTCAAGTAGCTCTCCCAGATCCGTCAAGCGTGGGAAGGGATGCTCTGCCCAGTATGTTGTATACTCGGCATCCATGTCGGCATCGTCGACCTCTGGCCACATGTCCCAGGGTAGGGGCACCATCTCTGCTAGCTATGCGACTGCCTGATCATATGACAATAGGGGCCCAAACTGTGCCTGATCTCTAACTGTCCGTGCATACATGCCTGAGCCCCGTGGCATCCTTTGGATCCGGCCAAACTGCCTGCAAACCCTATCCACAAGCTATCTCTCTAGCACATAAGGCATCCGCCCAATCAGATACCTACTCCGGAAGGTGTAAGGAAGCTCAGCTGCATCGTCCTCCCACTCCTCACATCCCAGTATGGCCTCCATACGACCATATCAATCTCATCCATCACCCGTCGCAAGTGCTCCAACCTACCAATCCATGGCTGCGACGTGATCATATCATAAAGGTGCACAAAACTGCGTCCATGTCCGCTGCCTCTGAAGTGTATCAGCCTCGTCACTGGCAGATGCTTGTAAGCTGACACTTGCAGCAGTGTCACCCCGCAGCCCAATCCCACTGATCCGTGGTATACGAACTGATGCAGCTCATAGTAGAGGTGTGCCAGCACACATGGTCCCCAAGCATATCTGGTGTGTTGCGTCACCAGTGTCTCCAGTGCTCCTCCCCAACCCATAGCCAACCCCCATGTTGCCCTATCAGGACACAAGAACCCACTGATCGCTCCTCCTATCACTGTTGGCAGTGCTAATCCTGTCGCAGTCATCGTATCCCAGGCCACATGCCCAGCCCTCATCTCCAATCCAGGGTCCTGGAACACTCATCTCAGGGCCTCCCTATCTCCGTCTCGATCGTATGGAATTAGATCCCTGTCGATAGGCATCCTGAGTATCCTATAGACATCCTCCAAGGTGAAGGTCATCTCCCCCATCAGCAAGTGAAAGGTACATGTCTCTGAATGCCATCTCTCAGCTAATGCAGTCAGTAGTCCCATGTTCGCCCGAAACTCAGGCACATACAACACATATCTCAATCCCATAGCCTCGATAGCAGCTTGCTCCTCAAATGTCATCTCAGGTCACAATCTCTGAGTCGATGGGAATCTCTCCCGTGACTCCAGCATCGGCAAATACTCCTGCAGTCAAGCAACTCAATCATGTCAGTCATCGTGGCATTCACTGTTCATCACAAAATGCTACTTTTTATCTAAATGCATATTGCTATCTACCCTAGTGACACTCATTGTTCATCACAAAGTGTTGTTTCTATCCTAGTGGTACTCCCTGTTCATCACAAAGTACTACGTGTGTGACACTCACTGTTCATCACAAAGTGTTACTCACATTTGCACTCACTGTTCATCACAAAGTGTTGCTCACATTTGCACTCACTGTTCATCACAAAGTGCTACTCATATTTTAGTACTCCTTGTTCATCACAAAGTACTATATTTTGGTACTCACTGTTCATCACAAAGTGCCTTGATCTATCTTATCCTAGGGCCTATGCTTGAGTGAATCCTCTTGAGTAGTTTCCTAATTGGCAACGTATGTTCTATCACAGAATTGTCAATCCTAGCCCTATTTGTTATCCTAGTCTTCCCTAGAGGACCTGCTTGAGTGTATCCTCTCAGCAGCTTATCCAATCGACAGCGTATGTTCATCACAGAACTGCCGATTTGACCTAAAAGACACAAATTCACATTTTTTGGACACAAACCCGCTTTCCTGACGTAAACACGCTTAAAGACTGCACAGATGCGCCTGAACAACACAGACGCGCCTGTATGACATAGACGTGCCTTCTTGGCACAGACGCCCCTACACTACACAAACGCGTCCGCATTTGACATAAACGCGGTTCTAAACACAGACGCGACTGGCACAAACCCAGATGCGCCTAGCGGACACAGACGCGCTTGGCACCAACGCAGACGTGCCTAGGTGTTTTTTGACATTTTTGACCCCTAACCTAATACGCATTTATTGCCTTATCTACCATGCATTAATGAAAAAATTAAATGCGTCAAAGTATGAGGAGGTTTGGTGGTACTTACCGGCTCTCCTGCCTCTGCTGGCCTCTGGAATCGGCGAACACGGTCGAATCTATGAACAAAAGCCATCGCTGCTGACTGCTGCTGCTCTTTTCTCGCTCTGCACTATGTTCTCGTGGATGTGTGGATGACAATGAGGATGTCTTTTGCCCATGGTCTATCTTATAGCCTACCCTAGTCCTAGCCCTCGCCCTCATTTTTCAAGTCAGTCTTCTTTAACCCATGACTTTGTCACTTTATCCGGTCAGTCCATTCTATCCTGTCTTTCTTATCGAGAGATTGTCTGCAATCTTTTCAGACATTTTTCATCCAATCTCTTGAGGGGGCATATCATTCCCATCTTGGGGCAACTCTATATCAGTTCATCTTATCTTCTTTGAAACAACGCGACAAGCCACATTGTCTCAAAGAGGGGCAAAATGTAGACACCCAAAATTGTCATGTCTAATTAAATAAATATTTTATTTATTTAATTATCTAAGCCTAATTCTTCTATTAATTAAATAAATCTTTATTTATTTAATTAATTCATTTATCCTCTTCTAGCCTTATTTCTCATTTAAATAAATACATTTATTTATTTAAATTATCCTTTTCCTAAATTAAATAAATATCTTATTTATTTAATTATCCCACTTCTTCTATTAATTAAATAAATCTTTATTTATTTAATTAATTCATTAACCTTTTCCACCCATGACACATGTCATTCATCTCTTAATTCATACACTACCTACCCATTTCATTATTTTATTATTTCTTTTACCTACCCTCTAATCATAGCCAACCTCTTTTACACCTCTCAATCTTATCCCTCCATTTTTTATAGTGTCTTCTATATAAGAAGATGCCTCCTTCATTATCAAACCCTAATCAATCATTCTAGCTAACTAATTAGCTAATGAATCATCTTAGTGACTTGACTACACTACGATCCTACTTGCAACCACATTCCGTTCTTTGTTGAGCTCTTGTGCACATAAAATCTGAGAGCAAATATATCAAGCAAGATCAATGGAGATAGGAAGAATGGAGATTCAAACCCTATTGGACATAATCTTTGTGATTTCATTTGATTTGCATTGTCTTAGGTAATCTTCATATGTTATGGTGGATCTTTGTTGTTGTTAGGCTAGGGTTTGGTGGTTGAATTCATTTAGCCTTTCAATATTGTTATTATTGTTATCCATTTTCACCATAAACACCATTTAATTTTGGTTTGGTTTGGTTTGGATTTGGTTTTGATTTCCATTTAGATTCGGTTTTGTTTTGGTTTTCATTTTTATTCCATTTAGTTTCGATTTGGTTTTGGTTTTCATTTTGATTTCCATTCAGTTTCGGTTTTGTTTCGATTTGGTTTTGGTTTGGATATTTATGAGATATCTTGTATCTTGTAAATTTGATATTTTGTTTTGTTAACTATCTAGATTTGGTTTTGATTTGTAAATTTGTTGATTAGGGTTTAGGTTAATTGTTGAAGAATATTTCAGATCAAAATTAAGAATTTACAAATGCAAAAACAAATTTATTTATAGGCTAATTTTAAAAAAAAAAACTAAAATAATACCAAAAAAATCTAAATAATACTAAAAAAAAAGAAAAATATACAAGAAAATTACAAAAGGTGAAAATAGATGATTGAATGTGTACCTAGGGTAGTGGTGGAGGCTTGAAATGGAATCCACGGCATGAGGGGCCATTTTTTATCTCCTGTTCTCACTTCAGTTCCAGGGTGAAAATGACAAAATTCGCCCAGAAAAAAAGGGTAAAATACAATTTAGAAATAGGGGCCCGTTTTTAAAAACCGGGCCCCTGTTTTGTTTAAAAGTGGGCCCCCGTTTTAGAACAAAATGGGGGTCCATTTATTTTTTCTTCGGGCCCCCTTTACCTTTTAGCTCGTGGGCCCAAAGCATAAACAGGCCCCCATTTTTTGAAAATGAGCCCCCATTTTTTGAAAATGGGCCCCCGTTTTTAAGAGCGCATTTTCCAATGCACACACTTCGGAAAATTTGTGACACATCACCTTGCACTTTCCCTTGGGGAGGTTTAATATCACAAAAATGAAGATACAATATATTGCATACTAGTGAAAATAGGGGGATTTTTAATTTGGGCAATGAGAAAATGCAATATCTTGTGAAAATAGGGGGCTTTTAATTTAGGTTGTGCATTAGGAGGGGGTGACAAAAAACGAGTTTAGGAAAATATTTTTTGAAAATAGGGGGATTATTTAGTATGCCATGAACACATGTAATATAACTCAATTTCACTAAGTGAAGCCGCCGTGTCCCCTCTAAGGATTCCCTTTACACTTGTTTCTATGTATCTATTTTTAAACTATCTTGTTCTTGCTTGTAAGAGTAATACCTCTTTAACTTGGATTGATGAATATTGTCTCCTAAAAGGATATCTCTGTTGTGTTGAAGGTGTGCATCCTTGTTTCTAGCTTCCTTAAGACATCAACATACAACTATATTTACATCTTAGAAAGGGGGCATTACATATCACCCTCTTTGTACTATATTTTAATTTATCTTATATGAGGTTCAACTTATCAGTTCAACCACAACCAAAGTCCAAGATGCCAACTTATGCCCTCTCTCAATCAATAGATCAAATCTACTATTATAATTTTTTGATTCAATTAAATCATTCTTAAGTTTGCTACAGTATTCCTATTCCACGCAACTATATTTTTTGTTTGCATTGTTTTGAAATATAATTTCTTATATTATGTAGAAAGTCAAGATAAAGAAATGATTACTTACTTGTTTGATTTTATTTCAAGAGTACTCTTATTTCATATATCACTTTAATTATTTGAAATCATTTTCTTGTATGTCTCTCTATCGATTTTAGCTATGCATTGTCTCGTTTCAATCTAAAGAGTATTTCTATTTCATATATCACTTACCTATTTGAGACTGGTTATTCTATATCACTATTGATTTCAGTTATGTATTATCATTTGGCTATGTTATAAAGGAGAAGCTTAAATCATCCCCACTATTTTAAGATCCCAACATAGGAAAAATTAATAACCATATTATACATCACTCATCGAGACATTAGAGGTTTATGCAAAAAAGGGATAATAAAAGATCCTATCAAAAATTTACCAATATATTTATATGTCTTAATTCATTTAGGTTTTGTCCAAGTCACAACATTAGCATTTCATGTTTACCTATCTTCCTAGCCATTGTACCATAAGCTGCAGATGCCTTTCCAATAAAATTGGAAGTAATTTATTTGTGTAGAATTAGGTCATATGCACACAACCTTGATTCAATAGAAGAAGATGCAAAACTACTCACAACATACAAATGCTCAACACATCATACCGAACTAGGTAAAATATGTTATCAAAATTATGAAAGCCTTTATTTATAGGTAAACGATGAGGTAGCTAGTTTTTTTGTGGTGACATTAGCTCTAAGTAGTTGTAAGATATAACTATATGCTAATGCAGTTTTCCACACTAAACTTTCGAGGCAAATGAACAAGGAGACTAAAAGAAGATTTTATGCAGGGGTTTTGTTATAGAAAATAGAAATTACTCTTCCAAGCCATCTACTTAGATGATTGCATACATAACCATGAGACTATTATATAGATAAGTTGAGCAAATAATATATTTGCATACAAAACCATGAGACTATTATACAAAAAAGTTGAACATCAGAAAAGGATGGAGAGAAAGCGAATGCTCCTATGTGATCTAAATGCTTAACTAATTAGGTTGACCTTGTTATTTGGATAATATTTGACTATTTTTTACTATAATTATGGGCACATAATAATCAGTTTGTGAACCACTTTTATAGCTCTATGAAGAGGACAAAATCTGGATAGATTAAATTCTAAGTTGTTAGCCATGATTATCTAGAAATTAGGTATGACACTCTATAACTACCTTACTATTGTCATTTTTTGATTTTACAAGTGTTAATTTTGACAAAATATATTTTCTGTAGCGTTGTGCACAAGTATTAGAATTTACCCAAGGTCTTGTCGATGTACCTACTATCATACCATCAATATTTTGGTCTTTTTCAGTCAAAGCATCACGCTTTTCATTGGATCTACACAATTCAATATTTATGGGTGAATTTAGATTGTTTATTTTGTAGAAATTGTGTGGAGTTTTAGTATAGCAATTGTAATCATGTTTCCAACTATCAAAAAGTATACCATCAACATTTACCTTTCCATTGGATCAGCACAAATATATATTTATGAGTGATGTTCATTTTTTTTTTTTGCAGAAATTTTGTGAAATTTCAATATATTAGCAATTGCAATCATGTTTCCATCTATCATAAATATAAGAATTAAATTTAGGGTCTCATATTATTGTTTCCAATTTACATATGTGTGTAATTATTTTCTTAGAGCTAAGTGTAATTATTGTCTAAGATCTCATGGTAATTATTGTCTTAAAATATATTGTTGTTCATTCACAAGCTAGAAAGCTTGATTTCAATTGTCATTCTAGGGTGTCATACTTGTTGTCCACTCACAAATAAACAAGCATACTTGATATCAATTATTGTTCTAGAGTTTCATTTTTGTTAATTCATAAATAAAAATGTACATTGATTGTAACTGGTAATCAACATGCTAGATTTGTTGTCATATATTTGAGGAATTATCTTAATGTATAAGAGTTTGATTCATGATTTTACAGCCACTTGATGTTGTTTTTTATTAAGGTAAGTAGGGAGAGGGCCCTAACCCAAACAAAGAAAAGAAAGAAGGATTTTGAAAGGGCCCTAAACCCTTATACAAAGAAGAAAGTCATCCAGCCCAACAAGGTTGAACAAAATCCAAATATGGATTTTAAAAAGGACCCAAAAACTTTCAAGGGTTTTCAAAAGGACCCAAAGCCTTCACTATTAGAAATGAACTATATAAAAAGAAAGAGAACGGATGGCAAATAGACTATCCACCACCCAAACCAACTAGATCACCAAGTACAAGAGGAGGGGGGATTCTTCCAAGGTTCCTAAAACCTTCAATCTGTAATCTGACCAACAAATTCATACCTAGATCCACCTCCAACAAATCACCCTCTTGTCAAAAAAAATCCTCTCCACCTAAATAGAAGGGGATCCCACCTCAATAGGATCCATGGAGAAGAGGATAGGGAGAGGGGTGAACCAAACAAGCCACAAAATAGCATCCATACAACACCCACTGAGAGAATACCATACAAATCAACCTCTAACCTCCTTCCAAAAATAGATCCCCACCTCAATAAGGAGTGAGAAAGAGATCCACAAGAGAAGAGTACACCATTCCCACAATAGAGTGGCTAATAGAAATCCCACTTCAATAGGGGCAACCTTCACCTCCATAGAAGTTGTGCTACTAGGAACCCAACTAAGAGTATCTCAGGCTTGACTAGAAGAGAGAGATAAATAAACCCCCAACAAAAATATACCTTAACTAAAAATTGACTAAGGTCAAAGCAGGCCCTTGAAAACCGCTAGTGACCTTCTAAGCGAAAACAAGAACATCAACAATAGACTAAGAAATAGAAACACTATGGGAACTAGACAAATTGGAACCCGTAGATAAAAGGAGCCCATAGAAGCCCTAGCACATATGGCATGAAACTAAGGCATCACAACATGTCTCCACCTCTTATGCAAGAGGAACCATCGAGTAGAAACCCCCCAAGACCGATCTCCCACCAGCCAAACAAAGTGGAAGCACAACATCATTTGGAAGCACAAAAAGATGACCACAACCAACCCCCTAGTGATGAAATTCTAGCACCAACACCACCAAAAGATAGGAAAGCCCATCCAACCAGTGTAGAGAGTATGGTGGGAGATCCACAATGACATCAAACACATCCAAGTCAAGGTAGGAATGAACCTCTTAACGCCCAACATGCAACATCTAAGCAGTAGAAATGAAAATGGATGAAGAAGAATAGAGTCCCCAACCCAACCAAAGGCAATGAGGAGTCCATGACAAATCCATCGTAGAAACACATCATCCAAGACAAAAGAAAAGGCCACCACCAGGAGGCACAAAGCACCAATCACCATTGGGGAAATGTAGAGAATCCAAGATGCATGATGTACAACAACCACACCAGCAACCCCATCAAACCAAGTGAATTAAGAACTAAAATGCACCAAACAAGGCCACATATAAGCAACCAAAATGCAAAGAAAGGCCATGGTCAAGAGAAAAAAATCACCCTTCAGCCAAAAGTGAAACCCCCAAACATAAGGGATCTAGACTAATATCCATTGTACTATCGGGATAGGATTGTCCCACCTGAGAAAGGGAGGGGGGATCCCATAAGGACCCTACAACATCCCCCAGGATAGAAATAAAGGAGTAGGAAAACCTTTCCCCATCCACCATTGGTCGAAAGCATGATAGCCAGGATGGAGAAGAAACCTAAAACTAGCCATGATTCCATGAACATCAGGATCTCCATCCTCAAGTATACCTCTTCATCTCCCTCACAAACCTTATCTCCACACCCATTCGCTTCACTGATAACCATTAATATATTACAAAAGAATCATATTATTACTATCAGGTACATGAAGTTTTTATCAACCTTTGATTTTCATTTTAGTTTTATGTTGATGTTTCATTCTTGTTTCACAACTCAGATGAATACACATGTTTTTGTGTTGATTCCAATTTCGAATGTTACACACCCCATGGGGGATTCACATAATGAACCTGGGTTATAGCATGTGCATTTGTGACATACTAAAGAATCCCCCTATTTTTTAAAAATATTGCCCCTAACTCCTTTCTTATGAATCCCTCCCAATACATAGTCTGAATTAAAACCCCCCTTGTTTTCACCAGATATTGTATGTATCAACTTTTTTAAACATTTTACATACCCCTCTATATTTCTATATTTTGTTATGATAAAGACTAGGTTGGGTTTTAAGCATAATCCTAGATTTGGTAGAAGGTACTAATATTAATTGATGGGTTGCATAAAATTTTGGCTTAAAATTTTCAAATAACCTTAGGTAGGATTTTGTCTTAATTTTCAGTTGACTTCGGTTCGATTCTCGCCAGGATTACCACAAGCTGTAAATTTTGATTTTTGTGCCTTGGCTAAAACACTCGATAATATGTATTTTGAATTTATATACTAATAAAATCTATATATTACTGACCAAAAAAATAATTAATTCAAAAATTATTAATTGAAAAATACGGTGGCAACTTGTGAATTATTTTTCGCATCTTGTCCATTACTAACACTGAGGATAGTTAATCCATTTTGGCAAGCTCAAAAATATTGGGAAGTTGATTCCTAGGATGAATGTCATGATGATTGGTATGCTAAGAAAGGTGGAGTTAATGCCAAATTGTGTAGATAGTGTGGGAAAGAAAATTAGACAATGTACATTGTGCAAAGAATTAATGTAAGAGTGTTGTGACGGTGCAAGAGGAGGTCGAACTTGGAATATTGATGAGTAGTATTTTAATTGAATTTAATGTTTTATTGTTAAATATGGGGGTATGTTATCTTTCTCATTTGTTCATAAATGAAGCATTAACAGAGAGAAGAAAAGGAATTCTCAGAGGCAGATTTTTTTAGTCAGAGACTGATGAAAGCAAATTTTACATTTCAGATGGAGAAGAAGCTTGTGCCCTTCATGGGAAAGCTATCAAATAGGCAACTCCAAAGCTTATTTAAGTATAAGGATGAAAGATTGAGAGGAATAGTTAAACTCATGGTGGGGAAGGAAATTGTGTTTATAAGTCACAAGTACTAAACAAATATGGAGATTTGTTCATTAATTGCAGCATGGGATCTGGAGTTTGAAACTTCTATGAATAAGGTGAAGTAGACCTTGAGGAAGTTAATTGATGAGGATTTTTGGGGCACATGGAGTCTATTTTTGAATGGGTAGTTCTAGGTGTGGAAATAGACATCACAGAGGGAATGGTGGATCTTGTGGGCATCCAATGCTTCGTTCGTGGACAGGAGAATGAACAGAAAGCATGGTGTAGGGCTATGGCATGGCATGGATAGGAGGCTTTCAAAAAAATATCAGATTTGATGCATGTCAAGGTGGTGTTGAATACAACATAAGAAGTGGCTCGCGTGGAGCTAGGCAAAGAGTTGAGACCTCGAGCTCATACAAAGGAAGCGGTGAAGATCCTAGCTAGGTTCAAAGAAGAGAATGAGGATAGTTAGGTGGTAGGTATAGGATTGTTGTGACAGTCGTATGCATAGTTTTGTATATATGTTTAATGGTCATAGCCTTTTTTTTGCTCTTGTTTTATGGGTTGTTTATTATCAGACTATTACTTCGAGCTGGTATGTTTATTGTTACTAGCGATATTTTTGGGGGTGATTTAGTTGTTTTAGAAATTATGGATACTAAGATGATGTTTTGATGGAGCTTTTTGCTTTTGAATATTAATGAAATCATATATAAATAATATATTACCAACCAAAAAAATGATATATTTTGTTTAGTTTATAAATGTTAGATAGTTCAAATAACCGGAAGACAGTTGAGAGGGGGGGTGAATTAGTTGTCACCAGATTATCGAAACCTCAAGAAATTAAAACTTTAATACCAGAACCCAAAAGATCAATACTGGAATGCATAAATCAATTACTGAAATAGAAGATATACCAATTAAGCATAAACAACAATTAGAGAATAAATACCATCCACATGACACCAAGATTTATAGGTGGAAAACCTGGTAAAGGGAAAAACCACAGTGGGAAGCCTACCCATAGTTAGATAATACTTCTGTAGTATGTATGTGATTACAATTGAGGGGCCTACACTTGCAGGAAGGCCAACAACCTAGAGCACACTTCTCATCACAAAAGGAGTCTCACTGACTGCATAGAAATCTAGACTACAATCCTGAGGAAAGAATGAACTGCAATGATACCATCTCATATGCCTGAGTATAGTTCTAGTTAATCTCAATACCAGAGGACTAAATCCTCTTACATAAACCCAACTCGATCACCAATGATTGATCAAATCCTCTACATGAATGATTATTACATTATTCGCTCCTTACATATCCTTTTCATCCTCACATATGATCTACAATGAGATCTTACATCATATATATACAAACCCTCAACCATAAACAACAAGATGGGACCCCATATAATAAAACAAATATATAATGACAAAACATGTCGACCTGAGACCAAATAAATAATATCCAACCCATGAGAAATCCCAGAAACACATTGAGAATTTTAATCAACACATTACATTAAGCCAGTCCATAACCTAGATAATATCAGACCCAATTTAGGTCCACACATGCTAAAGCAATTATCCCAATAAACCAAATCTTGAACATGATCACCATCAGCATCCTAATTCTCCACTAGAAGTCGCACCAACACCACTTATGCATAACATCATAGATCTTCAACAAGGCTCTACTAGTGAAACCCTCACTAGAACAACAAACCAAGCTTGCCGACATATAAGATAGCATCCGATCACTAGATCAAAACCAACTAATTGAACATGAATTTGATTAGCATGAATAAGAGAATTCCATAACCCAAACCTACTGAAGCCTACCGGAGCATCATGATCTAATCTAGCTAGAAACCAAACAACCTATCGAGACCAGAAGGATATCGGTAAAGCAGCCAAAACAGCTAGTGTTGACATCAACATTTGACAAAACATCAATGCAACACATAATCAATTCCTCCAAATGGCCAATAATCTCCCCCTTTGGCATTGATGGAAACACTAGATGTGAAAAACATCTAAGTGCCAATAAATTCCAAACATCTTTCCCACACAAAGATAGAGAAATGAAGTTTTGAAACATACTCTCCCTATAAATGATATCACAATTAAGTTCTGCAAATTTCTCCCCCTGATATATATATCCATAAGTTTTTCATATGAATATCTCTCACCCTTTGACATCAATGCCAGAAATCTAACAAAAATATCAAAAAAAACATAAACCATTGAATCACAAGGCTAACTACTCCCCCTAAGCAGTAGCATCCCCACATCAATCCGGAATGAATAGTATCTCTGATAATGCATACCAGACTGATGCCATATAGCATCAATTAGTTTTCTACTAGAGGAGTAGAAACCCCTAATCTGTCTCTGAGGTACTCAAATGATTCTTTAGGCAAAGGTTTAGTGAAGATGTCTACAATCTTCTCTTTAGTGTTCACATAAACCAGTCTAACTTCATTTTCTTCCACCTTCTCCTTCAAAAAGTTATACTTGATAGATATGTCCTTTGTCTTAGAGTGAAATATCGGATTCTTTGATATGTCAATAGAAGCAGAGTTATCACAGTGAATAACTATCGATCCAATGCAATGTACTTTTATGTCCTTCAATATTTGCTTCATCCTTAAGACTTATGTGTAGTTAGTAGCAGCAACAACATACTCAACTTCAGGAGTAGATAAAGAAGTACATGATTGTTTCTTGTTGGTCCATGAAATAAGTTTGTTTCCAAGAAAGAAAGCTCCACCGGAAGTACTTTTCCTGTCATCAACATCACCTACCCAGTCTACATTTGTATATGCACATAAAGTAAAGTCATCATCCTTAGAGTACCACAAACCATATTCAAATGTACCTTGCAAGTATTTAAAAATTATTTTCACCGCACTCTCATGATTTTCTTTAGGATCACTTTGATTCTTTGTTGCAATTCAAATAGAATTCATTATATTAGGCCTAGTCTAAGTCAAATATAGCAAACCTCCAATCATAGACTTGTATCTTGTAGGATTTACCAGTGCAGATTCATCTTTCCTTGTCAATTTCTCACTTGTAACCATAGGAGTACTTACCGGTTTAGAGTCTACTATACCAGATTTCTTCAACAATTCCCTAGCATAATTAGTTTGACAAATGAAAATACTTTTACCAGTCTGAGAAATCTACAAACCTAAGAAAAATTTAATTTTCCCAATCATAGACATTTCAAATTCTTTCTCCATATTCTTAGAAAATTCCATGCACAACTTATCTTCACCTCCAAAAATGATGTCATCAACAAAAATTTCAATAATCAGTATATCATCATCAGTGACTTTATAATATAGATTACTATTAGCATTACCTTTAGTGAAACCAGGCTTCAAAAGATTTTTATCTAACCTTGCATACCAACCTCTAGGTGCTTGTTTTAATCCATATAAAGCTTTCCTTAACCTACAAACCATTTTTTTATCATCTAAAGGTGAAAAACCATCAGGTTTCTCAATATAAACTTCCTCATCAAGATCCCCATTCAGAAAGGCACACTTAACATCCATCTGATAAACCTTGTAGTTTTTATGTGCAGCATAGGCAAGAAATAATCTTACAGCTTCAATCCTAGCTACAGGTGCAAAAGTCTCACCATAATCAATTCCTTCCTTTTGAGAATATCCTTTACAAACCAATCTAGCTTTATTCCTCACAAATTGTCCATCTTCATTTAGTTTATTCCTAAAAACCCATTTAGTTCCAATAACATTCTTATTTTTAGACCAGGGAACTAAAGTCCATGTGTTACTCTTCTCTATCTGATCTAATTCTTCTTCCATAGCTTGCATCCAACATTCATCTTTACATGCTTCAATTACTGATATCGGTTCAAATTGATAAATTAAACATACCTCATTAGTTTCCAATCTCCTTCTTGTCATATCTCCATTGTTTTTATCCCCAATGATCTGATCTTCTTAATGATTCAATCTAGGAGTCTTCCTATTCTTTGTTCCTCTTCCTAGTTCTTCAGTTACTATTGAATTTTCTGATACTGTTGAAGTAACTAGTTCAACATTTTGTATCGATAAAGGTGTTACTGGTTCAGTTATGATCATTTCCATTGTCAGTTCTTGTTCATAAACTCTAATTTGACTTCTATTCATCTCATCCACCTTGACATTAGTGTTCTCCACAGTTCTCTGCAATCTCTTGTTATAACATCTATATGCTTTTCTTTCATTAGAATAACCAAGAAATATTCCTTCATCACATCTAGGATCAAATTTTCCAATAAAATCATCTCTCCTGATATAACATTTACTACCAAAGATTCTGAAGTACTTAACTGTAGGTCTATAGCCAAACCATAATTTGTAAGGTGTCTTACCTGATTCTCCTTTGATATGTACTATGTTAAGTGTATAAATTGTTGTACTCGCTACTTCTCTCCGGTAGATATGAGGTAGATTAACTTCCATCATCATGATTCTAGCAGCATCCAAGATAGTTTTGTTCTTTCTTTCCACAACTACATTCTGTTGAGGTGTCCAGGGACCAGAAAATTGTGTTCTTTTGTCATGCTTCTCACAAAAGTTATTAAACTCATCAGATGTGAATTATCCACCATGATCTGACCTTAAACATTTAATCTTTAATATTGTCTCTATCTTAATTTTAGCTTTAAAGATTTTAAACTTTTCAAAAACCTCAGATTAATTATTTTTTTAAATAAATTTATCTTATTTAAAATACTCCTACAGCAAATAAACGATGCATGTGTCTTGTGTATCGGGACATCTAGAAATAGTACATATAACTAAAATCCATATTAAATTATGCTATGGATAGCCATACACTATTTTAATACACCCAAGGCCTTCTCAACAAATTTGTTTTGTGCATATCCTGATATAATGCCATTCCATGAGGTCGCGTTCCTTTCAGGTATTTCATTGAAAATCCATAAAGCATCATAAACAATCATTTTGTGTACACCTTGCAATCACTTCAATCCAAGACACAACATTCATTTAAGACATTTCTTTGAAAATATTTAAAGAACACCATTTTTGTGCATATCTTGCAACCATTGCAGTCCATGAGCTCACTTTTTTCCGAGTTATGTTGTCAAAAAATTCATGCGACAAAAGCAATAAAGAAAAAAAATGTCTAACTGAAAACAACACAATTAGGAGCTAGGCAAAAAAATCTATAAACTTAGAATTGTGATAGTCTAAAGGAATGAAAGTCAAGTGTAGGAAAATGTGTAAGTGTGGTGTTGTGCATCTTCATTGGGAACAAGCTAGAGAAGTAATAATATGTATGTGAAAGACCAAATATAGTTGTAGCTACACTTGTTTATTGGTGTAGCTTCAAAGGAAACCCACATCAAATTGTGTCTAAGCCATACGTTTTTAAGCTTTTAAACTCATGAAGACAAAAAAGTGACAAATTTAAAGCAGTCATTGAAAACCCACATCAAATACAAACTCTAGAGAGCAACCCCAAAAAAACAATGTGAATCCATCATAGTTG
Organism: Cryptomeria japonica; assembly: GCF_030272615.1. NCBI lineage: Eukaryota > Viridiplantae > Streptophyta > Pinopsida > Cupressales > Cupressaceae > Cryptomeria > Cryptomeria japonica. Next base: position 714,804,353 of record NC_081409.1, on the reverse strand, counting down.
TACTTGTCATTATGAGGGTACTAATAAATTTGCTAAAGTTTTTGGCAGCTCAAATATTCAGGCGAAAACATCTCGAAAAAAGTCTGCATAGATAGTTGACGATGACCAACTTAAATTAATTTTTCTATAGCCAATAGAAAACTTGACGGAAACTCATCATGAAACTATTTTTTCTGAGTGGCTGACAATTTTCTGAGCTAAAAGTTGCACTGAAGCCTATCGTCTTAACTAGCAATTACACCTTGTTGTAAAATGGTTGTAGAATATCATTAGAAAAAATAATATTTTTTTTCATAAATTTGTTCATTACATGACGTCAATTAGCATGTTATTTATTAAATGATGTTAGAGAGAGAGAGAGAGAGAGAGAGAAATAGAGAGGGAAGAGTAAGAGAGGGAGTGGGGTAAGAAGATATAGATAAGGATAGAGATGGAGGTGGAGATAGAGAAGAGGAAGAGGGAGAGAGAGAGATGGATGGATAGGGAGATGAATACAGAGGGAGAAATAAAGATAAAAGGAGATAAGAAGAAGGAGAGAAATAGATAGAGAGATAGGGAGATAGGGAGATAGAGAGAGAGAGATATATAGATGGTGATAGAGTTATAGAGAGATAAAAATACAAGAAGATAAATAGATGAGGAAAGGGAGAGAGAGAGATAGAGAGAAAGACAAACAAAGGGAAGTAGAGATAGAAAAATAGAGATGGTAAGATGAATAGGGAGAGATGGAAATAAGATGAGAAGAGAAAGGGATATAGAGGTAAAGATAGGAGAGTGATAGGGGGATAGGGAGGAAGAGGCAGGGAGAGAGAAAGATAGAGAGAGGGGAGGAGGTTATAGAGAGATAGTGATAGAGGGGGAAATATAAAGATAGCATGATAGTGATAGAAATGTATGGTAATTTATCTTCACCTCTCTTTCTCTATTTATTAATACTAATTTCTTTGTATTTATAACTAGCTTATAAGTATATAACTAGTTATTGTTGGCATATGTGAAGAGCTTGATGACATGATGATATTGTATGTTGTCATCGATGTCAATATGCTGAAGTATGAACCGGTAGATTATAGTAAGCAAACCGGCAAGAGAACTGGTATGATGTTGTGAACCAATATATGTGAACAAGTGAAGCGGTATGTTTGTTCAAGGTGAATTAGTATGTTAGAACAAGAACCGGTATATGGGAATTTTTGTATCAGGGTTTCATTTGGCATGACTACCGGTTGATAGTCTCAGCTTTAGCATTTTCGGTTGATGCATTCCAAGCTTGTGCGACTCAACCAATGACATCATGTGATGAGTTAGCATTGTAATGAAGACTAGATAAGTGTTGCCATGTCAACCTTGTGCGCATGAAGGATTTCCTTGAGGATCTTGCATGGAGATTGCTCCTATCTACCTTGGGAATGTGCAAAGTCCCTGTAAACGGTGGAGAGCATGTGATGGGTTATCAGCTTCCTGAAGCAAAAAAGAATGAACATTGGAAAACATCTTGAGATCTGTTCAAGACTATTGTATTCAATGTAGTGTGATTAACAGTTGGGATTGAACCGACTAAAGTGTTAAGCCTAAATGTTTAGGGTTTAGGGTTTATGCTACCGACCTATCTGTTTCCTATAAGGTCGATGATGTTTTTCATTTTGAAGTTGTTGGCAAATGCTATGGAAGTATCCAAGTGAAGAGATACTTGATTCTTACTAGACCGAAGAAGTGAGTTGATACCTACAGAGTGTGATTGCAGAAGAAAAGAAGCTTAGAGGATCTACCTTGGCATTGAGTGTTGTTATCAAATCATTGTATTACCTATTGACTTTTAACCATTTCAGCAGTTGGAAAATCCCTTAACCAAGTATCTTTAATAGGCTTTTGTGTAAATCCTTTAACAGGGTGACTCAATTCAATGAGTTCTTCAAATCCTCTTGCGAGGTAACCTTTAACAGGGTTCTAACCTTTAACCGGGTATTTAGACATCCCTTAACCGGGTGATCCCTAGCAAGATCGGTTCCTAGTAGAACCTATTGTAAAATTCTTTAACCGAACAAGGTTCCTAACAGAGAAGACTTCAAAAGAGTTCAAAGAACAACTTGTGGGCATTCATCCCCACCATGGTTTTTCCTAGTTGGGTTTCCACTTGAAAAATCAATGTGTCATGTGTGATGCTTTACTATTTTTTGTCAAGTGGTAATGGATGTTGAACCAGTAGTCTTTACATTTATGATGTATTACCTATTTATGCATATGAGTGAAGTGGAAAGGAGATGTTAGGTGTGGTGAAGATCTAAGTGATAATCAGTTTATGCTTGTCACAGTCATTCTTGGTTTTACCGGTAGTACTCTGTTTTGGATTGGTGTTACTGCTTACCAGTTAAGTGCAGTGTTTGCAGTCAAACTGGTTTAGGGAAAGTTTTTGTTTGTACTGATTCACCCCCCTCTCAGTACCGGTTTGGCACTAATTTTTCATCATTATTCATCAATTGGTATCAGAGCATCTTCCAGGTCCTCTGTGTTGTAAGCTTAATCACTTGGGGAAAAGATCCCACTCTAATGATGAAGAGAGAAGGTCCAAAGTTCAACCGAGATAACTTTAAAATATGGAAGGACGGAATGAAGATATACATCAGAAGCATGGGTACTCAACACTGGAACTATGTTGAGAATGCTTATTTTATTCCTACCATTACTCTCGCCGATGATCAAAGAAGAGAGATTCAGGAGAATGGGAAAGTAATGGAAGCCCTAATCAGCAATCTATCTAACATTGAGTTTATTGATGTTCAGGATAAAGAAAAACCTAAAGAAGTATGGGATGCTCTGGAGAATATCTATGGTGGTGATGAGAATGTGAAACAAGCTAAGGAAGAGAGCCTTAGGGGAAAGTTTGAAGACATGCGGATGGTTGAAGGAGAGACCATTCAACAATATGGAATAACAATCAAAACTGTTGTTGGAGACATCAAGAGGGCAGGAGGTAAAATTGAGGATTCCACTGTTGTTAGCAAAGTCTTGAGATCCTTGTTACCAGTCTGTGCAATAAGGGTTGTTGTTATTCAGGAGTTGAGGTCTATAGACAAGACAAAGGTATCCATAGACTCCATCATTGCTAAGTTGACAGCTTATGAGCTAAATAATTATGATGGCAATATTCAGAAGACTGAATCAACCTTTAGAGCATCTGCTACACCATCTAGAAAGGGTAAAGAAGCTAGTACCAGTTGTGAACCAAGACAAAGTAGAGAAATGCATGATGAGGAGATCCTGATGGAATTTAAAGCTCTTCTTGCTAAGAGACTTCCTAAGGGAACTGGTAAATACAAAGGTAAGCTCCCTTTGAAGTTTTTCTCTTGTAATAGGATAGGACACGTTGTTGTAAACTGTCCTAATGGAGATAATAAAGACAAACTAGAGAAGTTCAAGAAGTTCAAAGGAGGAAACAGGAGAAACTATTTTGTAGCAGTTGATGAAGATGTCACTGATGAGGAATCAGAAGATGAAGAAAGTGAAGACATTGTATTTGTAGCAGTTAAGGAAGATGTGTCAGACAAGAAGGCTCTTGTCTTTCGCTTTGATAATTCCAATGAGTGGATTATTGACATTAGTTGTTCTCACCACATGACTGGTGACCGGAGCAAGTTTCTATCTCTGGAAGAGTATGATGGTGGTGTGGTCCGATTTGGTAATGATGCACCATGTATTGGTAAAAAGCAGAGGGTCCATCTCTCTAAATGAAAAAAGCAGTGTTGATAATGTGTACTAGGTAGAAGGTCTCAGACACAACCTATTGAGTGTTGCCTAGCTGAATGACAATGGACTCACTCTGGAATTCAAAGATGGAGTGTGTAAAATAAAAGGTAAGAGTGGTGAACTGATGGCCACTGGTATGCAGACCAGAGGTAGCCTATTTCAGCTGAATACAAATATCAGTACATGTCTAATGGCTAAGTTTGATGATAGCTAGATATGGCATAGGAGACTCTGCCATGTAAATTTTGACAACATTGTGAAGGCCAGTAAGATCAAGGCAGTTAGAGGATTGCCTGTGCTGTGCAAACTAGAGAATCCGTTGTGTAGAGAGTGTCGACTAGGGAAAATGTCTTCCTCAAACTTCAAAGGTAAATCTTTCACTGCAAATAATTTACTTGATCTTGTGCATACTGATTTGTGTGTCCTATGAAAACTAGGAGTGTGCAGGGGGATAGGTACTTTATGATTCTTACTAATGATTTCTCAAGAATGATGTGGGTCACATTCTTGAAAGAAAAGTCTGAAGCTTTTGAAAAATTCAAAGCCTCCAGAGCACTGGTTGAAAAAGAAAGCGGTAAGAGGATTAAGTGTCTAAGAATTGATCAAGGAGGAGAATTCACTTCCAGAGAATTCAACAAGTACTATGAAGAGAATGGCATCAAGAGGCAACTGCCTGCCCCCTGGACTCCACAATAGGATGGCCTAGCAGAGAGGAATAACTGGACTATAGTTGAAGCAGCCAGAACAATGTTGATCCAAGGAAAAGTTGCTCACAATTTTTTGAGAGAAGCAGTGAGCACTGCAATCTACACAATGAACCGGGTACTCATCAAGAAAGGTAAGGATAAAACTCCTTATGAGTATTGGACTGGTAAGACACCAGTGGTAAGCTACTTTAGAGTGTTTGGTAGAAAATATTATATCAAGAGGAGTGAACATTAGAGCAAGTTTGATGCAAAATGTGATGAGGGAATATTCCTAGGGTACTCCACCAAAAGAAAAGCTCTCAAATGTTTCAACAATAGGACTCAGATAATTGTTGAAAGTATCAATGTTAGAGTTGACGAAAGCTTTGAGAAACCTGAGGAAATCGGCAGTGAGCAAGTGGTAGATGAACCGGTTGTAACCTTCTTAGAACTGGTTGCAAAACAACTTAGTACTAGTAACAATGCTTCTACATAGGTAGATACTGATGCTAATGAAGATGAGGATGAAGAAGAAAAGCAAGAGGAAACAACTAAGATAATTCCCAGGTATGTAAAGCTGAATCATGATCCAATGCAGATCATAGGAGACAAGGATGCAGAAATTCTTACTAGAAGAAAGGTCAGAGAAAATTATTGCATAATCTCTAAATTTGAGCCTAAAACATTTAAAGAGGCACATAAAGATGAAGACTGGATCAAGGCAATGGAAGAGGAACTTGACCAGATAGAAAAGAATGGTACATGGTCTTTGGTATCGAGACCTGAACATAAAAATGTCATAGGCACCAAATGGGTTTTCAGAAATAAGTTGAATGAAGATGGCACAGTGATAAGAAACAAAGCCAGAATGGTGTGTAAAGGATATGTTCAAGAAGAAGGAGAAGACTATGGAGAAACCTTTGCTCCAGTAGCCAGATTGGAAGGAGTTCATATGCTTCTTGCATATGTAGCCTTCAAGGGATTCAAAGTATATCAAATGGATGTAAAATCTGCATTCCTAAATGGAATACTTGAAGAGGAGGTGTATATAGAGCAACCAGATGGGTTTTCCCTATCAGAAGGTAGTGACATGGTGTGTAGGCTACATAAAGCCCTATATGGATTGAAGCAGGCACCTAGAGCATGGTATAAATGCTTACACTCCCATCTTGTGAATATTGGATTTGAGAGAACAAGTGAAGATAGCAATATCTATCTGAAGTTAGAAGGAGATCAAATTCTAATCTATGAGGTATTTGTTGATGACATAATTTTTGGTGGAGATGACAAGATGAGTCATGATTTTGCAGATGAGATGAAAAAGGAATTTGAGATGTCACTTATAGGGGAGATTAAGTTCTTCATTGGACTACAGATTCAACAAATGAAAGATGGAATCTTTATCACTCAGTCCAAGTATGTCAAAGAGGTGTTGAATACCTTTAGCATGGAAGACAGCAAACGGGTTGGTACACCGATGGTGACTGATTGTAAACTATCAAAAGAGGATGATTTGATGTTGGTGAATGAGAAGGAATACCGATCAATGATTGGTAAGTTGCACTATGTAGTACATAGCAAACCAGACATTTCACATGCAGTAGGCATTACTGCACGGTTCCAGAAAAGTCCAAGAGAATCCCACTTGGTAGCAGTCAAGTGGATTCTTAGATATCTGAAGGGAACTATGACTATGGATTATGGTATCCATATAGTAATGATTTCAACTAGAAAGTGTTTACAGATGTTGATTGAGTTGGTAATGTGGACGACCGGAAAAGCACAATCAGTGGTACATTCTTTCTTGGTGGTAGCTAATTGGTCTCATGGATGAGTAAGAAGTAGAGTTGTATCTCTCAGTCTACTGCAAAAGTGGAATATGTTGCAACATTTATGAACTGCACCCAGACAATTTGGATGAATCATGTATTGAGTGGCTTCAAAGTTCCTGTATCTGAACCGGTAAGTATATTTTGTGACAACACAAGTGCAATCAACATTTCCAAGAATCTAGTTTTGCATGCTAGATGCAAGCACTTCGAACTCAAGTATCATACCTTGAGGGAAAAGGTTCAGAACAAAGAATTTGTACTGGAACATGTTTCTAGTAAGGAGCAATTAGCAGATATATTCACCAAGCCTCTACCGAAGGCTACATTTACCTATTTGAGAGGTGAATTAGGGGTGTTGTCCCTTCAAGAGGTGAACTAAAGGTGTGTGCTCCACATCATTTAGGTACTGGATTGATAAATTTTTCTTAGGATTGGTGTGTTGAAGGATGCTACTCCTTAGGGGGAGCAGCATAGTGGGACATAGCTATTTGTGCCTCCACTTTGGCATTGTTGTCAAAGGGGGAGAAGATGTGAAGCGAAGAAGATATCTCTAGTATTGGGGAGAAGAAGATGTGAAGCAAATAGATATCTTTATATATTGCCATCAATGCCAAAGGGGGAGATTGTTGGCATATGTGTAGAGCTTGATGACATGATGATATTGTATGTTGTCATTGATGTCAATATGCTGAAGTATGAACCGGTAGATTATAGTAAGCAAACTAGCAAGAGAAACGGTATGATGTTGTGAACCAGTATATGTGAACAAGTGAAGTGGTATGTTTGTTCAAGGTGAACCAATATGTTGGAACAAGAACTGGTATATGGGAAGTTTTGTATCGGGGTTTCATTTGGCATGACTACCAGTTGATAGTCTCAGCTTCAGGGTTTCCGGTTGATGCATTCCAAGCTTGTGTGACTCAACTGATGACATCTTGTGATGAGTTAGCATTGTAATGAAGACTAGATAAGTGCTACCACATCAGCCTTGTGCGCATGAAGGATTTCCTTGAGGATCTTGCATGGAGATTGCTCCTATCTACCTCGGGAATGTGTGAAGTCCCTGTAAACGATGGAGAGCGTGTAATGGGTTATCAACTTCCTGAAGCGGAAAAGAATGAACATTGGAGAACATCTTGAGATCTGTTCAAGACTGTTGTATTCAATGCAGTGTGATTAACGGTCAGGATTGAACCGACTGAAGTGTTAAACCTAAATGTTTAGGGTTTAGGGTTTATGCTACCTACCTATCTTTTTCCTATAAGGTCGATGATGTTTTTCATTTTGAAGTTGTTGGGAAATGTTATGGAATTATCCAAGTGAAGAGATACTTGATTATTGCCAGACTTGAGAAGTGTGTTGATACATGCAGAGTGTGATTGCAGAAGAAAAGGAGCTAAAGAGGATCTGCCTTGATATTGAGTGTTGTTATCAGATCAGTGTATTACCTGTTGACTTTTAACCATTTCAGCAATTGGAAAATCACTTAACCAGGTAGCTTTAACAGGCTTTTGTGTAAATCCTTTAACAGGGTGACTCAACTCAATGAGCTCTTCAAATCCTCTTGCAAGGTAACCTTTAAAAGGGTTCTAACCTTTAACCGGGTATTTAGCCATCCCTTAACCAAGTGATCCCTAGCAGGATCGGTTCCTAGCAGAACCTATTGTAAAAGTCTTTAACCGGACAAGGCTCCCAATAGAGCGGACTTCAAAAGAGCTCAAAGAACAACTTGTGGGTATTCATCCCCACCATGGTTTTTCCCAATTGGGTTTCCACGTGAAAAAACAATGTGTCATGTGTGATGCTTTTCATGCGATGCTTTAATATTTTCTGTCAAGTGGTAATGCATGTTGAACCAGTAGTCTTTACATTTATGATGTATTACCCATTTATGCATATGAGTGAAGTGGCAAGGAGATGTTAGGTGTGGTGAAGATCTAAGTGATAACCGGTTTATGCTTGTCACAGTCATTCTTGGTTTTACCGGTAGTACTCTATTTTGTATTGGTGTTACTGCTTACCAGTTAAGTGCAGTCTTTGCAGTCAAACTAGTTCAGGGAAAGTTTTTGTCTGTACTGATTCGCCCCCTCCACCTCCCCTCTCAGTATCGATTTGGTACTAACTATTCATCATTATTCATCAGTTATCCATATAATTAAGAGGTAAAACTTAAATATGTAATTATTTATTATATACTTTAGCTAAAATATATTATATATTTTATCTAATGTATTAGTTCAAATAAGATTCTACTACAAATTTAGTAATAGCCTATCTTTATTTATGTAACTATATTTTTATATACTTTAAATATTCTTATTTAAAATTATAAATTCTGAAATATACTTTATTATATTTATAAAGAGGAAAGAAATCATGGTTTATCTTTTTCCTATTTCCATCTATATATTCTAGTTATATTTATTATGAGATCTATAAATATTATATAACTATCTTCTATAATAATAATTATAGTAGAAATATTGGGTTTGACCTCGCACTGCAAGGGATGTTGCAACTCCATGTTTATACGAAGGTATCTGGTTCAAATCCAAGGACCAGCTCGGTGCATGGATGTCTCAACGACATGCTTGGTGGCCCATATAGGTGGTTTGTCGGTTGACCGATTATCCAGGAAGGAGATAGAGCTATCATGAACGCGAGGGGTGTTAATGCCCACATCAATACTTGCACAAATGTTGGAGGCAGGAGACGCAGCGATGCAGGGGGGAGGTGTATGCACAGAGCAGAGGTGGGTGATGTAGCGGAGGAGGAGATAGGGGAAAGCCGACGACAGAGAGATGGCAGATGGAAGAGAAAGAGGAAGGCAGAGCAGGGAGGTGATAAGGAGTGACGGAGGTGGAAAGAGGTAAGGTGGCAGCGGAAGGATGGAGTTGGAGGAAGGAGCGAAGGAATAAGGAGGCAGTGTGATGGTGGAGTCGTGGCTAGAGGTGTGGTAGAGAGGAGCTAGGAGAAACGGCAAAAGTGTCAGTTGTGAATGGGAGATCGTGGTGCAGGTGGAAGGGTGGTGGTTACATGTGGAATGTAAAATCATGGGGTGTCCTCAAGATAGATTGTAATCATGAGGAGGGGGTCTCTAATGTTATTTCTATTGGTTCATAGCTTTAGTCAAAAGTGAAGCGATTATCGATCAAAAAAAAATTATAGTAAAAATATTTTTCATATCAAAAAAGTATATACTTATGTTGTTCATGTCTCTCTCAGAATAGTATATTGAGATATTTTTAATGAATTTAAAATATATATAGCTATAATTAACTGGATATGTATTTCTCCCATTGCAATACTTAAGAGTAGCTAATTTTAATCCTAATACTTCTTTATAATGTTCTTAGTTGTGCAAAATTTTGAAAATGAAGCATTTGAGTTTCATTTGGTAATTTGTAGCCTATTTGTGAATAAAGAAATTCATTATCTTCTCTAGGTAGTAAATATGTTTCCACTAGAGTGATTAATGAATGATTAGTCATTCACTATAGTAATTGCACCTTCATTGCCCATGGAAAGTAGTGAATTTGTATTAATGCATGGTACAAAAAATTTCCTCTCTATATTTTCTTCTCTCGTTTATATGGAGGGAATATAATGTTTCTTGTCCTCTCTATCTCTCTTTGTGTCATTCGATGAGAATGTTTTTATGGGGCCATGTTTTACACATCAAACAACAGAACCACATAGAAAATGAGCCAGCAAAAAATACAAACCAATAAAAATTGGTGATGTAAAAAGTGATGAATGGAAACCAGCAAAAAAATAAACAAATGAGATCATTCTCATCATCTTGCATCCCTTCTCTAAGATTACACATCGTTGATGATAAAATATAGGTCATTCATTTCATATATAAATTCCTTAAGCGTAATAAACTTAGCCATCATCTCTCTAGGTCTTCTCTTTGATGGCACTATCAAACCCAATCACTATAAGGTTGGGTTTAGACAATATGGGAAACAAAGACAATAGAGTTAGGAGGGGGGTTTTTCAGTAGAATATTCAAAGCATGTAGAAGGTACACATGTTATTTTACTAGAAGAATTTGGAAAAAAGAAAACTAGGAGTAAGAATAGGAAGGAACTTGAAACACTATCCTAGGAAAATAAGCTAATACCATTTATTTCATCTTATTCTAGAATACATCATGATTCTTTCACTAGCTTTGTAGTAGAGGCTCTTGGGGTCCTCTAGGATTTTCAAAAAAGAAAGTGCTCAAGTCATAGTTTCAGATGCAAGAGAAAGGATAACCTTTGTAAATACCTAGCAATAAAAGGGAATTCTACAGGAAAGGCAAGCCAAAATAACTAGAAAGCTAAAGTGGCTAAGGAACAACAAGTTTGTAACAATATTACCAATGCTAACAAGCTTTAATCAAGGAGCAGTCACTCATGAAACAAACCAAGAACAAGGAAAGCTAGAGGGAAAGTTAGAGGTGAAAGGACAATAAATCCAAGAAAATCTTGAGGTTCAGGCTGAAAAGGTATGGTTACAAAAATATCACTTTAAATGTATTGATGGAGGGAAACAACGAGAAGTACTTTTAAAGGAAGAGGTCGAGGGTGAAGGCAGTCATGAACAATATAGCCCTAATTGAACCCCTTTAACTAAGTATTTAGAGCTATATGTTAATGAGTAATGGGTCTAAAGAGGAGACTTGAAAGATTAAAGATATCAAAGCAGATGAGCTATGAAAAATGGCAAGAGACCATATATATTAATCATAATATTAACCAAGAAAACAAGGTATTTAAGGAGGAAATAGCCAAACTAAAAATTAGTGTGAAAACATGTTAGTAAGAAATATCATCCATGAAGTAGGAATTAAAATATATAAACAATGAAAATGTTCTTAGAGAAGGAGAGGAAAGAGACAATTTACATTTACAGTTATAATCAAAAATAGCAAGCATAGAAAGAAAAGAAGCTAAACTACAAGAACAAATAGAAGAAGCAAAATCATGGTCACAAGTGGCAAAAAGGCTAGTAGAAAGTCAAAAAGAAGTCATAGAAAAGCATATCAAACAATAGTTGGAGGAAGAAAGCCAGCAGCATGATCACACATCAAATACAATAATAAAAGGATTAAAATGACACAAGGAAAGTGAACACACAAACAAACTAATAAAGGACTCTTTATCAGAAAAATAGGAGTTGATAGGTCATATACATCAAGCAAGAAGAATTGGTAGAGCATTGCAAGATGATAGAAATAGGAATGTAAGAGTAACATTAAAAAAATTGAGTACAAGAATAGAATCATGAGGAACAAAAGGTGTCTCAAAGGCACATAAGTTAATATAGATGATGATTTAACCCCTCTACAATTAGAGGAGGGGAGAAAGGAATGGAGGAAAGTTGTAGCAACAAGAAATGATGGCAGTGAAGCATAAATATTTAAAGGGAGAGCTTATATCAACAATAAAAAATTATATGGCAAATAGGAAAACAAGGTCCCCTAGGCACACCTCTCAAAGGTAAGTTGGAATTGCAAAGGTTACCCTCGGAGGAGAGGTCCTCGATTAGAGGTCATAGTAGAAGGGAAGGACAAAATTGTTCTCATTGAAACTCATGAGCATGAGGGATGTAAGAATCTGGACTTTGCTGGTTATACGAAACCATTTGTTTGGAATGAGATAACTGAAAGTGGAAAGGGTCATGGAGGACTAACATTTTTTGTGAGAGAATACTGGTAAATAATCGTAAAAGTTGAAAAGAAAGATCCAAATAAGCACTACATATTAATAAAATTAGAGGTTAAAGGATTCATAATTTTATTGCAACATGTTACTTTCCCCTCCATGGTTCAAAATCTTATAAGAAGAAGAAACTAGATAAGGAGGACACTTATGCTACCTTGAAAAGGACATGTCAGCATACAACCACAAAGGATAAATTATTATAATTGGAAAATTTAATGCCAAAACAAAAAATAACTAGGCCCTTTGCCTTGGTGATGAAGAAGCAACTAGAGACAAACCTTTATGGCTCGTAGAGGAAGAGAATCAAAGTTGGGAGAGAGACTCTCAAGATGAAAATGTAGCTATCATGCAATATGTGGTGAAATTTTTGGGCATTTGTAGTTTGTGTGATCTAATTATTTACAACAATTTAAAAATTTGGTCAAGGTCAAGGAAATTTGGTGTGTATTATTTTAGTTGTTGCCATAAACGAATGAAGGCATGGGTTTTTGGTTGTCACGTGAACTAGGGATTTTTATAGCTCACGGTTTCTTATTTTATTTTTGCATCAGGGGTGTTTTTGTAGATCACTGTCAAGGTTGAGTGCATTCAATTTTGCATTATTTTTGTGCATTTTTTTTGTGCAGGCTTCTTCTTAGTGTTTTCATGGTGTTTGTAAGGTTAGCAGGGTTCTTGTTAGCTCTTGGATATCTTTCTTCTATTGGGAGGTATTCTAATCCCTCAAGTTTATGGCTTTCATGTACGAACAATGAGATTATTCAAGTCTATCATTTTTTAATGCCTTGGGGTAGGGAGGTTCTTCTTATGGTATGTATGCCAAGTCAATGAATTCTTTCTATGCGGGTAGTGTACCAAAATTTTAAAAAAGTTAATGATTGTTTGGAGAGGAGTCATGATCGTCCTATTTGGTTATCTAAATGGAATTGGTTTTGGAAGATGCTTCTTAGTTGAGAAACAATGCTCTAATTTATAATTTTATGGGTCTTCGGATTTCTTTGATAGTATTAGAATCTTAGATTCATTAAACTTGGCAAATTGAAGGTGTTATGGAGCTCACGTTGAATACAAATAATTATTTTGTGGTTTTTTTCCTACACAGATGATCAGAATAAGGTTTTTGAGGTTGGTCCTAACTTTTACAATCAAAATGGTCTCTTTATTATACCCTAGCAAGTGGGTTTCAACTTGACTAAGGAGCTCCCTTCAAAGGGTACTTGTATGGGTGTGTCTTTCATAGCTATTGTTAGAATTCTAGTGACATAATAATGTGCAAAGTATTGCTCTTTTTCTTATGAATATAGTTAGAATAGCTCAACAAAATCTAGAGGGTAAGTGCACAAAGATGGTGTGCAAAAAGGGGGGTATAAGTGGACAATTTTTTTTTTAAATCAGTTAAAACAGAAATTGGATGAGACAGTTGAGAGACATCCACTCAAATTATGAAGATACTCAAAGAACAAAGATTTTAGTACTCTAAATCTAGTTTCCAAACTACTAATTTTTTTCAAAAATGGATAAGATTAAGGGGGTCAAATCCTTCATGCACAAAAAAAAGTCCTTGATTTTTTTCTAAAAAACATAACATAGTGTCTAGCATGCGCATCAAAAAAGTCATAGCTATATTTAGTATTTTGATAAATCCTTTGGTAGAAAGATAGCTAAGAGTGAGCACTAGAAGTTATTTATTTTTTTGTAATTTTTTGTTGAGTTTTTTTTTATGATTTTCGAAATGAGCACATCTTGGAAATCAGGCACTTGTTCGTGCATGAAGCATAAGTTGCACCAAAATAATTGAAAATGAAAATATTTTTTTGTAAGTGTAAAGAATCAAGTGCACTACAATAATATATAATTTTTTAAAAAAATTGGATAAGTAGATCAAAAGTTATTAAAAAAATGGTACACATATGTCTCTGAGAACTATGGAGACACTGGTAAAAGAAATTCAAGATTAATATGTTATTGTTGTTCAAATTTTAAAAAAATACATATGATTAGAAATCTCAGAAGATGGGTGAAAATATGGTGGCAATTTTAGAAATACCTAATTGATGAGGTGTAAACCTGATGATGACAAAGTCAAGAAACCAATTTGATAAAACAAAACACGTCAAAAAGGAGGGAAATGGAGGGAAATCAAACTTCCAACCCTCAGCCTTGTCATCCAAGCCTAATTACAAACCTATATGTATTGAATTCATATGGGTTTTGTTTTACTAATAGTGTGTACAGGGTTTTTAGAAATAATAGCACATATGGGGTTTAGAGAGAACAAAACCCATACAGCTTATGTCAACATAAATACATACTAATATATAGAATCACAAATGTGTGTATGTGTATGTCAACATAAATACATACTAATGTATAGAATCACAAATGTGTGTGCGTGTGTGTGTGTGTGTATGTGTATGTGTATGTGTATGTGTATGTGTATGTGTGTATGGTTATGGGTATGCGTATGCGTATGCGTATGCGTATGTGTATGTGTTTGTGTGTGTGTATGTGTATGTGTATGTGTCTATGTGTATGTGTATGTGTATGTGTATGTGTATGTGTATGTGTATGTGTCTGTGTGTGTATGTGTATGTGCATGTGTATGTGTATGAGTGTGTATGTGTATGTGTATGTGTATGTGTATGTGTATGTGTATGTGTGTGTGTCTATATGTGTGTGTGTACACATATATATATATATATGTATATGTATACACACACACACATATATGTATGTGTGTGTATATATACATATGCATATGTATTGTTGGCATTGTGTTGTCATAGATGTCAACTCGTATAGGATGGCTACCGGTACAAGAAATGTGTATGCAACACTATCCATTATGCATACAGGATGTGATTTCTTTAATATCACCTTGTGTTGCAGAGCACCGGTCAGGTAAGGGAGAGAATGTCATTTATTACAATGACCATTGCAGTCACCGGTACACAAGTTAGTGTTTGACTTGTGTTGAAGATATGGACATGTTACTGGTATAGTCTGGCATTGGTAAGGTGAGGTTGTCAACTGGTAAGTGATGTGTTGACAGTGAGTGGTTGTCAAGCGGCAAGCTTATGACCGGTGTACAAGTAGAGTGAGAAAGATGCTTGGATGTTGAATGTGATGAAGAGGCAAAATGTTACCTAAATCACATCAACATAGGAGGATAAGGATGTACATGTCACTGGTACACTGTGTGGGTGCAGAATAGGAGGACTCCCATCGGATAATGGTGCAGTCACCATGTGAAGAGATGACTGATAGTGAGTGTGCCCTATCGGATCACATGTGCATGTTTGAAGATATGCTACACAAACAAGGAAGCCACATGAGTGCATTGTAGGATGCAGATGACAAGGATCCACTACCACCGGTAAGTGGAACTTATCTCCTATTATGCAAAGTGTGCATCATAGTTCTGTGAGATAAGGAAGAAGAGTTAAAAGAAGGTGTTTGAAGACTCACATCGGATCTATAGGTGAATCACAAAGATGCCTCAAGTGCATGAAATTGGGGATATGCACTGGACCGACATAGAAGGCATGATGAGTTGTTGGGACAGATGAAGAGTGATGAGTTTGCCACTTTGACAAACTAGTTGAGATGATGTCTGGTCTGATGATGAAGGCAAGGCTAAGAAGTTGCAGATAGAGAGTGCAAGTGGCATGTAGATGCCTCAGATGGATATAGTTGAAGGTTGATGGCATGGTGTCATCAAAGGGGTTTATCAATATGTGAGTCCACCAGTAATGCAACAAGGTACAGATGTAGAAGACTCCCATCTAATGAAGATGTGCATAAGGTAAGTTAGAAAGACTGCTGACTGGTTGAGTGTTCCACCAGAAGAGAAGCAAAGTGCAGGGTTGATGACAGACCGATTAAGAGTTTAACCAGAAGGGTTAGTAAGTTGGTAGATAAACCTAGTAATGGAGTTGGTCAGTGATCCTATCCATACCGACACAGATGAGCCAACAAAGTTGGATGCTGACACAGAGGTCGTGTGGAGGTGAAGTGGCATGCATGCACAGGTTGGCATGTTGAGTGGGTGAAGTATCAAGCGGCGAGGTAGATGGTGACAGATTGACATTTATATCGACTATGAGATTCACAGGATGCACAATAGATGTTTTCGGCTCGAGGTTAGGAGAACAATAGAGATCCAACTCAAACTGATTGAGAAGATTGAGGTAGGTGAAGGAAACCGCGAAGCTATTCTTGGTGATCAACCAAGATATCCACCTATAGGTTAAAAGCAGATTGCTAAAAAGAGAAGGTGTGATCAGGAAGCCACGATAATGGTGAGATAGATTGATGAGTTACAGTTCATCAATCAAGGTGATCAGATCTCATGAGATCTGTTGGATTTGGTTTTCCTTGAGGTCGATGAGGAAACCCTAACTGCCCGAAATTTGAATTAGCTTTTAGCAGGAAAACCAGGATATAAATATGCAAGCCAAAATTGTTGAAGGATGTCATTGGATGAGAGAGTATTGTTGTTGAAGGAAAGAAATCAATCAAGTGCTCATCAAGAAGTAGAAGAAGAGACTGAGTGTGAGGAAGAATCAGGTTGAAGCGTTCAACCGGCATCAGTGAGACTACCGACAATCATTGAGTCTGAAAGAGGAGTGAACCAACAGTGACCAAACCAGCATAGAAAAGTTGCAGAAGATTGTAGAGAAGGCAAGTAGAGAACTGGAAGAAGTGTAGTATCAGTGGAGAGTAGCAAAGTAGCTAAGGGAAGAGAGTAGAACTAACAGAGTGCAGAACCAGCAGAAAGTAGAATCTGTAGAGAGAAAATTGACAAAAAAGAAGAAGAGACTGAACCGATGTAGGTGCAGCAAAGACTAAGGATTCAGCAGTGTGAGGGCTAGCATAGAACTGGCAATGAACTGGATAGAAGATCAAGCATAGAGATTAGCATAAGAGTTACAAAATCCATTTGTAACAAGATTATTACTTTTGTATTTGAATATACTCATTGTAGATCACTAAGTTGTAGACCGGTGCAAGAGTTGTAGCTCCTTGGGTTGGTTCCCTAAAATTAGGGGTTGGTTCTCCTTGGGTTGGTTCCCTAAACATTGTAATAAGATTACCATTGTGAGGCTAGATTGGAGTAGTAGACTCCAACAACATTTCTCACCGAAGTTTTTCCCATCTTGGGTTTTCCTTGTATATGTTGGTGTTATGTGATGTCCCCTTTATGTGTGAGTGTATTTGTGTTAGTCTCCCATCTAACTGGTAAGTCTACTTTCTGTGAGATCTCATAACCGATTTACACACATAGGATAGTTAAAGGGAAAAGATTGAAAACCACTAATTCACCCCTCTCAGTGGTATATTGTGTCTAACAAAACATATACCTATACGTATACGTATATGTATATGTATATGTATATGTATATGTATATCTATATCTATATCTATATCTATATGTATATCTATATGTATATGTACATGTATATGTGCATGTGCATGTAGATGTATGTAGATGTATGTATATGTATAGATTTGTGTGTGTGTATATATATATATGTATGTATGTATGTATGTCTGTATATATATGTGTGTGTGTGTGTGGTAAATCTATGTCTCTCTGCCTCTCCCTCCCTCTTAGGACCCCACATAACCCCTAATGACATCATATAAGGTCTCTTAGCACACCATATGACCCCTTAAGACCATATGATGTTCTAACATGTGTAGTCCCATTAGGACCCCACATGACCCCCATTGATACCATATGACCCCTTAGGACCATGTAAAATATCCTAAGGGGTCATATGGTGTTGAAAGGGGTCATATGGTGTTGTAACACATGCATGGCCCAATTAGGACCCCATGTGACCCTAAAGACATCATGCAATCCCTTAGCACACCATATTACCCCTTAGGAGCATATGATGTCCTAAGGGGTCATATCATGTCCTAGTGGGTCATATAGTGTTATAACACATGTATTGCACCATTAGGACTCCATATGACCCCTTAGCACACCACATGAACCCTTAGGATCATATGATTTCCTAAGGGGTCGTATGGTGTCCTAAGGGGTCATATGGTGTTCTAACATGTGCAAATCCATTAGGACCCCACAAGACCGCTAACAACACCATATGACACCTTAGCATACCACATGACCCCTTAGGACCATATGATGTCCTAAGGGATCGTATGGTGTCCTAAGGGGTTATATGGTGTTCTAACACTTGTGTAGAGCCATTAGAACCCCACAAGACCCCTGACGACACCATATGACCCCTTATCATACCACATGACCCCTTAGAGAGATATGATGTCATAAGGGGTCGTATCGTATCCTAAGTGGTCATATGGTGTTCTAACACATGTATGGCCCCATTAGGACCCTGAAGACCCATAACAACACCATACAACCCCTTAGCACATGACATGACCCCTTAGGACCATATAATATCTTAAGAGGTCGTATTATGTCCTAAGGAGTCATATGTTCTAACACATGTGCAGACCCCTTAGGACCATGTATGATATCGTAAGGGGTCATATGGTGTTATAACACATGTGTGGCCTAGTTAGGACCCCACGTGACCCCTAACGACATCATGTGACCCCTTAGGACCCCACATGACCCCTAATGACACCATAAGATCCCTCAGCACACCATACGACCCCAAGTAGGACCATATGATATCCTAAGGTATTGTACAGTGTCCTAAGGGGTTATATGGTGTCATAAAGGGTCTAATGTTGTCCTAAGTGGTCATATGGTGTCATGAGGGACAAGATGAACCATTATTACAATATAAAAATAAGTGCCAATACTGCTTACAAAAATAAGTTCAGATCATCCCCTAAGAGTGAGCATCAAGTTCAAGGATGAAAATAATAAACTAGTATGTTCCCCCTCTCTCCCTTACTCCATACCCCTCTCTCTCTCTCTCTCTCTCTCTCTCTCTCTCTCTCTCTCTCTCTCTCTCTCTCTCTCACCCTCTATTTTTCTCTCCCTCCTTCTGCACTCTTTCTCTCTCCCTCCCCCCTTATATCTCCCTTTCCCATCCTCTCACTCTTCCTCTCTCTCTCTCTCTCTCCCTCCCTCTTCCCACTCTTTCTCTCTATCTCCCTCTCCCCTACTCTCTCGTTTTCTCTCCCTCCCTCCCCAATCTTTCTCTCTCCCTCCCCCCTTCTATCTCCCTTAATGTCCCATCCTCTCACTCTCCCTCTCCCTCCCTCCCCAACTCTCTCTCTCTCTCTCTCTCTCTCTCTCTCTCTCTCTCTCTCTCTCTCTCTCTCTCTCTCTCTCTCTCTCTCTCTCTCAATGAACACAATGAACAAATTGAGTATGTACTGAATATCAAATCAATATCAACAAAATGTACAATAATGAACATAATGCACGTTTATTGGATCGAATATCAACATTTATATATATCAAAATGCAAAATAATTGTGTATGTATACAAAAAATGGCATATATGACAACTCAATCAAAAATTTACAAAAATATGGCATATGCCATGTCACGATCAATATACAATAAAAATGTAGACTATATCTAAATGTATTGATCCTTTGATGACCATAACTAACACTATATGATTCTATAATTATGATGGACCATCAAAAGGAGCCTCTTTGATGCAGTACACGACTCTATAGATGGTTGCACAACCACAATTCAAAAGCCAAGTTAGAATCCTTTTGTAAAAAATAGTTCACAATTATCAACATAACTATATATTCAAATATAATTTCTTTGCAATTGAATTGTAGATTACCTCATCTGTTGATCTAGGATCTACCATCTTTTCTTTCCTTGCCTTGTCAGACTTAGGAGTCTTCTTAAAATAGAACTTGAGAGGATCCACATTATTCCTGAATCGAGAACTGTCCTATTGTAGCTTTAATACAATTAATACAAGGTAATAACTGTAGTCACACAAATTTGTCCAGCTTAATTAAATAAATATTCGCTATTTATTTGATTAAAAATCCACTAGCCATTAGTTAATTAAATTAATATTTAATTAATTCATCTCCAAACATTCTCCTATTAATTAAATAAATTATTCAATTTATTTTAATTAATTCATTAAATCAAATTCCAATCAATTAAATAAATAAAATCTATTTATTTAATTAAATCCGCCTATTCCTCTTTTAAATAAATTAAATAAAAACATTTATTTAAATCATTATCCCCCCCCCACTTGCATTTCCCTACAAATGCAACTTGCACACATTTATTAAAATAAATGAATTTTTATTTTAATAAAATCATATTTTCCCTCACCCACCAAATCCACTTGCAAACCTAAATCCCCTTCTAGATTCTTCTAACCCCTTCTTAATTAGCCTAATCCATCCCCTAATTATTGTCACATTCCTAAGCAAAATGGAGTCACTTCTCAAAGACTTCAAAAGTCTTTGAAAAGCATTTAATGCTCTGTGTGTTCAACAAATTAACCCCCAAAGTCTTCCAAGACCACTAATGGCTCTTACATGACCATTTATGGCTCTTACATAACCATTTATGGTTATTTCAAACTTGTCTCCCCAAACATTTATTGTTTTGACTATATTCATCCTTTTTACATTTGCACAAAAGTTTATCCATTGGATAAAAAGCTTTATTCTTTGAATAAAGAGTTTATTCATTCAACCAACCTTGACTTTAACTCCCAAGGTCATATCAAGCATTTAATGCTTATTCCCTCTCCTCTCAACCTATCTCACATTGACACTTGTCATCCTGGGATTGGGTTGAAAGCCCTCACATGGATTTGAAATCATTCAATCCTGACCCTTGTTGAGATTACTTAGTCTCAACCATCCATTGCTCCATTTTTCCTATAAATAGAGCCCATTTCTTCATAATCCAGATCCTGAAAACTTGTATGCATTTAACCTATAGGCATTTTAGAGAGCATTTAGCATAGCAAACTAAAATCTTGTCATTTTGGTTAAAATCAATCATTTTTAAATAGCATCTAGTATTTTAGCTTTTCATTTTACATTTGGAGCAAAATACTCAAATCTCAATCCTCCATAAGCATCCATAGTGCAAAAAGTTGCTGAGAGCTACACTATTTTGGAACTTGGAGAGGAGAGGAACAAGGGAGAAGGAGCTAAGAACATGCTAAGAGGCATTTGGAGATGCCTCATTATCTTTGTTTCATTTGTTAGATATATTAGCATGATTTTAGTGTCTCTTTTGATATGCTTGTTTAGATTAGTTTTTGATTGACTAACACTAACAGTTTCTTGTATGTGTGTTATTTATCTCAAACTAACCTTGTCCATTTTGCAGAGCATCATTTGGTGAACCCGACGTGAATCCAAACACCAAAAAGATCATTTTTTTTAATCCATTAACATGTTTGAATGTTGAAAATGTCACACAGGTTGCGCTTTGGCGCTATTGAACTCATTCTAGCGCTATCGATACTTATGGTTTTAGCGCTATTGTACCAAGTTCAGCGCTTTTGACACTGTTTTGGCGCTTTTGACATAGTTTTGGTGCTATTCACCCTGTTTTAGTGCTTTTGCCTTCTCTGTTTCTCTTTTCTTTTAACGCATTTGTGTTAAGTAGCGCCTCTATTCAAACACAGACTAGCGCTATTGTAACAGAACGTTGTAAAAAAGGACCTTGCAACTGAAAAGTGAAAGTTTTTAGGCTTGTGGAAGCCCCCCTTAAACATGGATTTTACTAACCAGTTGTTGTTTGTGCAGGTTTAAAACTCACCATTAAAAATCACAAACTTTCTTTTGGTGCTTTAAAACTTGAACAAACAAAATTTCCTTGCTTTCTAGTTAGGGTCACTTGTCTTTGCTGCATTAAAACTGAACAAAACAAACATTTGCTTTCATTGCAAGTTAGGACTCATTTTCTTTGGTGCTTAAAATCAACAACACAAATTTGATTTCCTTGCATCAATTCGGACCTAAAGAATTTACAATACACACTTCAATTTTTGGTGCACATAAAATACACAATCCACTTGTTTTGAATTTTGCAAACGATTTTACTTCATGCAAACGTGTTTTTCATTAAGTTGACCAAGATTTCCAATTTCTAGATTACAACACATTTTGCCATTGAAAGTTAAAATGAACACCATGACTGTTGGAGCAACATCTCCAAATAGTTAGATCACATTGCAATGGCGGATTAAAAAGAACAAGTGTTTTTTGTGCTTGGCACACTTGTTCAAAAAGTCGGTCGAGTGGTCCCCCTTCTAACACACACTATCCTCTCCTTTGGCTTTCGTGGTCCTAGGTGCAAGAGAAAAGTGTTAGTAACACTCAAAAATTTTATCTTTTTAAGAGAGGCCTACCAAGAGACACATCACTCTTGGGAATGACCTCGCCCGATAAATCCTTCGAGCCGCTATAAAAATCAGGTGAGAGAGAAAGTTGTAGCCTTGGGTATAGTTGTTCCTACAATGTAACTAGCCGAAAGGACAAATGGGCCCCACCACTAGTTACAAGGCTCTTAAGTGAGTCACTGCAGAATGAACTTATGTCCAAAAACATCGAACATGACTAAACACCTTTAAGTAGTAGCCCACTCGTTCTATTGATTGAGGATATTTGCGATATAATTTAGTGCAAGAGCATAGATGGTTTTGCTCCCAAGATACTCACCATACATATTTCCTTGAGTAGAAACATAGCTTTTTGAAAAGTCACTTGTGGCTTGATAAAAGTGGTGACTCCCCCATCATAAGGATCATCTATTTGTTATGCTCGTGCAAGACTTAGTATATCACATCCTTACCTGCCAAGGTGGGATTCATAAGGTATGTAGTACCAAAGTCGAAGAAATATCAAGATGTGGGCAAAATTTATCACAACTGGCCATTTGACCTTAGGGATAAAAAGTGTTTGAAGTGTGTTCATTTTAAAGACCAAGTGCAAATTGAGCCGACTTCAGGCTTTGGAAATACACCTTAAAATACATCTAAAGGAAGGGTCATATACAAGTCCAAGGATTAGGTTGATCTAGAACCATACTCATTTGTGCCTTTTAGGCAACATTCTTGTGTTTGTGTGCTTGCTTTGTTTTCTTGTCAAAGAAACATCCAAAGAAAATCACTTCCAAAAACAAAGTATTCATCCAACCAAACACACCAAAAACAAAGTGTAAACAACAAAGAGTCAAATTTTATGACCATTCTTCACATCTTGCGAAAGAAGAAGCGTCATCAAAATATCAACTTGAAAAGAAGACCATTAAGCTCAAAGGCTTTGATCAAACGGAGGAAAGTCTTTTATATAAATAGACAAATCTTTGTCTCCCATAGAGTTTTTCTGCGTCACATGCGCCTCTACCTTCAAGGAAAAACAAACAAATTTGATTCAGAATCATTGAACTGCAAAGCTTTTATGCAATATAGAGCTCTGAGTTATCACAAAAATCAAGGAGGTAAGATTAATCCCAATTTTTTCCCAAACGTTTGTATCACATACAAAACAACTCGAGAAATACCACCAACACCCGAAAGAGAAGAGGTAGAGTTTGTCCCATTTGTGACACAAAGTTTTTAGTGAAGATTAAAAATATTTTTCATCCATCATCTTACTCATACATCATCACTTCATCATCAATCCATCCCGACTCTCAAAACATTAAGAGGTTCTTGTCCCAAGTTCTCTTTTAGATATTGCTTGAAATCAAAAACATCACATCACTTTTTAGATTGTTTCTACATCTAGGATAAGCTCATCCTAAGAGACACATCTATGCAAGTTAAAACTAGTTCATGAGTGAATCCTCTCATTACTAGGTAGTTAAATCTGTAACACATCTCAGATTTCTCTACACCTTATCACATCAAAACTTATCAAACAAGTAAGCAATTCAAAGAAGAAATTTCGGTTACATCTACCTTAAAAGTGCTATAGATCCACATGCAACACAATTCACCAACCATCAATCTTTCATTTCATCAAAAACCCATCATCATTTTCACTCAACTTCAACAAAGACTCATAAGCAAAATGGCTCAAACCCGATCACAGTCAAGGCAATGAGAAATAGAAATGGAAGAAGAAGAAGAGGAAAATCTCAATGAATTTCAAGAAGCACTTGGAGGAAATGCAAATGACGAAAACCCAAGTACTCCTACTCCTGCAACAATAGAAAGGGTCCGGCATAACCTTCTCTTTAACAAACTTTTTGACGAAATACTCAGGAGCAATGCGGATGCTCACTTCTTAAAACTTGCTCAAGAAGGAGAAAAACTCCCCTCTAACTTTGATCTTGCCCAGTTAAGACAAGCATCAGAAAGACAAAGTCGCCATGAAGAGGAAAGAGGTAGAGATCCCATCAGATATAACATTCCTCGGGGTAACCCACCACCTCCTCCACCAAATGAAATGGAGATGTTGCGGCAACAAGTCGAGAATCTCACCCAACAACTTCATAGTGGTGTCAAGACCAACCAATTCTCACTCAACGACATCTGTCCCTATCCTTTTGATAGGAATCTTTACATGCCACCCTTTCCACGAGGATTCGAAACACCCAAATTTGAAAAATATAGAGGAAAGGGGGATCCCCGTGATCATGTCAGAGAATTTCATTCCGCTTGTCTCGAAGTAGCATATGAAGACACATACCTAATGCGCCTTTTTCCCCAAAGCTTGGGAGGAACAACCACATCATGGTTTTCCTGACTACCAGGTGGCATTAGAACATTTGAGGAGCTCATCTAGAAATTCCTAGTCCATTACTCTCATAACATTGAACGTGACATCACCATGGCTGATCTGTGCAACACCAAACAAAAACCAGGTGAACTATTCTCAGTATTCCTGCAACAATGGCGCCAAATGTCTAGCAGACATTCTCTTCAGTTACCTGAATGAGAACTAGTGGAAATATTCATTTCCAACTTAAACGAAGAAATGGAATTTCACCTGGATGTCAAAGACACAAAATCTTTTACTGATATGATCACCAAGGGTTTGAAATGTGAACGGGCACTCATCAAGAAAGGACTCATCAAAATCTTTAATGAACCAAAAGATGGTCCTCGCCCACGCTTCAATAGTGATAAACCAAGCTTCTGGAATAAAAACAAGAATATCGTCAACGATGGGTTTGTGGATGCTCGGACCATCCAAAATGCACAACCTGTGGTTTGGTTTGCAGGACAAAATCCTCCACCTCAAAATAACACAAATGTTCCTTCTAATCAAGGTCGCATCACATCTCACGATGAACCAAGACCTCGTCAGCAAAAATAAAAATGAACATACACTCCCTTAGGGGAACCCATTGAAACAGTATTGCGATAACTCATTTCTCAAAATTTGGTCACTCTACCTAAACTATCAAACTATGAGCCTCAAGTCAAACTGGCATGGTGGAGGGATACTGAACACTGTGATTTCCACCAAGGAAGAGGACACAAGACAAGTAATTGTCACTAATTAAAAGATCTTATTCAGGATCTTATTGATCGAGGAGAAATTGAAATTGAAGGACATGACCCAAAAACAACAAATAATGATCATCTGATGTTCAAAAATCCACTTCCATCACAAGATCAAAGGGGTCCTTCCACTTCCAGGCGAGGCACTGATACCACTGATTATACACAAGCTGCATATAATTACACTGTAAATCATCTGTATGATGCCAATGAACAAATTGCAACTATAACCTTCAAAAATCCCAACTCAAATTGCAATGTTGTTACGCGTCGTGGCAAGGTCACCATAAAGGCAACTCCACAAGGCACCACCTCCATCCCAAAGCAGTACAATCTTGTGGAACAATTAGACAAAACCCCTGCGCTTATATCCATTTTAGAGCTTTTGCGTCTATCGCCATCTCATAAAACTATCTTGGATCAAGCACTCCAAGAGGTGTCAGTCCCTGCAAACCTAAATACAGACCAATTTCAAGCAATGGTTGGAAGTCTAAAGTCATCACCTTGTCTCACTTTTTTCGAAAGTGACAACTCTTCCTTCTAGCAACCTCATAACGCTTCGCTACACATTGAAGGCTTTATCAACCAACATGGGATCAAGCGAGTCTTGATCAATAATGGAGCGGGCCTGAACATTTGTACACTACAGTTGGTCACAGCATTGGGCTATGCGGTAGAATCAGTGGATCCTCGTAAGAAGATCACAATCAAAGCCTATGACGATGCAGAGCGTTCATCCAAAGGAGGAGTGGTACTACCAATCCGAGTAGGCCCCGTGGTAAAGCACATCATCTGTCAGGTTCTGGACCTTCCTCTGCCATACAATCTATTGTTAGGAAGACCTTGGATACATGCCATGCAAGCCGTTCCCTCTACATACCATCAATGTATCAAGTTCCCACATAACAGTGCAGAGATCACAATCTTGGGCGATGCAAATCCCTTTGCATACTATCATAATATCAGCCATCAACCAGAGATTACTGTTCCTAATAATAGAGAAGCCATTTCCTCCACATCATATATAAGTCCCGCCTCTCTTGCCAATTCAAACACCACTATACCCAAGCAAGAAAAGCTTAAGATGAAGATAGCAGAGGAAGGTCCTGGGGAATACAACTTGAGTCAACTCTTATGTGTGGGACAAATGCCCACTTCTCCTAGAACATGTGGTAAACCATAGCAAGTACTCCAGCAACCACTGATCAGGCCAACATGTGCTTTGATGCCCTTCATCCTTGGAAAGAGTCAAGAAGAAGAAACCCAAGATGAGGACTTAACTGACTGGATCTATAAAGATCCCATCACCACTGATATACCGCAAGTTAAACTTCCTACGGATCAGTATGGCAAAGGTCTCCTCATTATGCAAAGAATGGGGTATGATGGTCAGAGTGCTTTGGGATATTGCAAACAAGGACGACATGAACCTCTACTGCCGGAATGAAAGCCTAAGGGTAATACAGGCCTAGGCTTTGAAAAAGAGATCTTTCCTAAACTCAAATTCAAAGGAAAACCCAGCAAACCATTTTATCAGCCTACTGCAAAAAGGACACCTTTCATTATCAAAGCAGCCTCAAGCACCATCCCAACTACCCCATCGAGGCTCAAAACCCCAACACAACCATCACCAATGCCACTCATCCCACCAAGCGAACCAGTAATCCCATCAGCAGCACCATTAGCAGTAGCATCTATGGCACTAGCAGTTTCAACAGAAGCCACTGAGTCAATATTACTGATACTCCTTGTACCAGATTCCTTAATCCCCATTGACCTTCCTGCGACGCCGATCACTACAAAAGTACATCAACCAATCACACCTGCAGTATTTAACTCAAAAGACATCCCAGTATGGTATAGTAATCAGATGTTGGAAAGTGATTCAGAGACCGACTCACATGAATGGGAATTTGATTATGTACAGCTTAACACTTCAAATGAGGAAGACACATCACTACCGCCACCATGCAAAGACATCCCTGTTTATGGAGAAGCACAGATAAAGACCGCTTGGGTTCCTAAAATGGAAACATCTTCCATAGACCCTACGTCTCATCCTACGCTTGATTCTGACAAGGAGAGTACCATCGATGACCTTCACCATAACGTCTTAACCCTCACTGATACATCTAACGCACTTAACCTAATCGATGAAGTAATGCCCATTATTCACCCTGAACTCATCGAATGGAACCAACCAAATCCCTCATGTCTTGACTTCTTCCAACATGATGAGGCTATCATTGACTTTTTAGAATTAAGGGATAACCTACCAAGCGGGGATCACAAAGCTGGATTCGCCATTGAACTTAATAGCGCAGCATACTTCGGGACGGATGCCAAACCTTTCAGCTGCAAAAATATAACAATAAAACATGGATCTTCCAGTGAAAACCACACTGTGGCACTATTTGATCCAACAAAAGTAAAAAGAAAGAGCATATCCAATGGTGAAAACCTCTCTGAGGTGCCTAAGGATGAAGGGTTTGACATTCTCCCTGCTAGTGCACAACAGGAACGATCAACGATTCTCATCGAGGAAACCAAAGAATACAATGTGGGGACTCTTAAAAATCCTCACCTCATTTAGTCATGGCTCACCTCACCGTCGCAGAAGGAGCCAAACCTGTCAAGCAGAAGCTTCATAAGATGCATCCTCAAATTGCAGTACTAGTCAAAATAGAACTCAAGAAACTCCTAGATGTTGGTTTCATTAGGCCAATTGATTATGCAGAATGGATCTCCAATATTGTGCCTGTCGCCAAACCAAAAGGGGGCATCTGCATTTGTACTGACTTCAGAGATCTGAATAAGGCCTGTCCTAAGGATGACTTCCCCCTTCCAAATATCGACATCATAGTGGATCTAACAGCAAGACACGCCATGCTTTCACTCATGGATGACTTTTCAGGATACAATTAGATAAAGATCACACCGAAAGATCAACATAAGACAGCCTTCGCATGTCCATGGGGCACATATTGCTGGAATGTAATGCCTTTTGGTCTAAAGAATGCAGGAGCGACCTATCAACGAGCAATGACCACCATCTTCCATGACATGATGCATACTATGATGGAAGATTATGTGGATGACTTACTAGCAAAATCACTCACCAGTGAAGGGCATCTCCACATTTTAGATAAAATCTTTGATAGACTGGAACAATACCATGTTCGACTCAACCCAAAGAAATGTGTCTTTGAAGTAACCTCCGGGAAGCTTCTAGGATACATTGTCTCAAGCAAAGGTATTGAGGTCGACCCAGCAAAGGTAAAAGTAATCATGGACATGCCACCACCAAAGAATATCAGTCAGCTAAGGACATTACAAGGGCGGCTTCAATCCATCCGAAGATTCATTACACAGTTGGCAGACAAATGTCACCCATTCACACACCTGCTACACAAGAACATCCGCTTTTAGTGGGATACCAGATGCTAGCAAGCATTTCAGATGCTTAAAGACTATCTCATGAATCCACCATTGTTGATGCCACCAGATCCAAGTAGACCATTGTTACTCTATATCTCAGCAACAAGTACAGCATTGGGTGTACTACTGGCACAACATAATACAAAAGGAAAAGAGTGTGTTGTTTACTACATCTCTTGCACACTGGTGGGCTATGAACTCAATTACGTGCCTATTGAGTGAGTTTGCTTACCAGTAATCTTAGCAGCCACTAAATTAAGGCATTATCTGTTGATGCACAAAGTGCAACTCATTGCAAAGATTGATCCACTCAAGTATTTACTCAACAAAGCAGCATTGACAGGTCGCATGGCCAAATGGGTGATGATTCTAAGTGAATTTGACATCGAGTATGTAGATCGTAAAGCTATCAAAGGTCAAGTTATTGCGGATCAGTTGGCTGATGCACCTCTCATAGGCGATCATCCTCTCATTTCCAATTTTCCAGATGAAGAGATATTCATGATTACAACAACACAACCATGGAAACTATACTTTGATGGATCATAATATAGGCATGGCTCGGGGGCAGGCATTCTATTTATCACACCTCAAGGTGATAGCATCCCGAAGTCTTACAGGCTCACATTTCCATGCACCAACAACATAGCAGAATATGAGGCCTTGATCATGGGACTCAGGTTAGCCGTACAATGGAAATTACAAGAACTGCAAGTATATGGTGACTCCCAACTAGTCATTCGACAAGCAACAGATGAATATCAGACCAAGGATGCTAAGCTCATGCCATATAAGCAAATGGTGGACAAACTAAAGGCATCATTTACTACAATTACCTTTGAGCAGATACCAAGAGTTCAGAATCGAGCTGCTGAGGCTATGGCTACCATCGCATCTCTCCTAGATCTTCCATAGAATTCAACATGCTACGAGTTCTTAGTAGAACAGCTTTGGATTCCCGCTTATGATATCCCCGAATCCGAAATGATATGTCACCTTGTCGGTTCTAAATCCCCATGGTACGGTGAGTTCTACACCTATCTCCACGATCACACCCTTCCTCCCAACCAATCGAATAACCAACGTAAAACCTTCATTCACCAAACTGCTCGATATACCATTATTGCTGAAACCCTATACCGACGCGGTCTTAATGGTACTCTACTTCGATGTCTGGAACAAGGTGAGATAACAAAGGCTTTGGAAGAAGTCTATGAAGGAATTTGCGAGACTCACTCAAGTGGTCCATCACTAGCCAAGAAACTCCTGCACAATGGGTACTATTGGCCATCTATGGAAAAAGATTCCTACTACTTTGTCATAAAATGCAAGAAATGTCAAGTTCATGGCGACCTAATACATGCACCAGCCCAGGAACTGCAACCAATCACGACACCATGGCCTTTCTGTCAATGGGGCCTTGACCTTGTGGGTAAAATCCATCCATCTTCATCCAACGACCATAAATTCATTATTACCGCCACCGAATATTTCACAAAGTGGATCGAAGCTGTTCCACTTACCCAAGTCACCGACAAACAGATCGCCTCATTCATCCTCAACTACATCATCTACCAGTATGGTGTACCCATGTCCATCATCACAGATAACGGTCTTCCTTTCAAAAATCAGGATGTCTGTGAACTTTGTGAGAAATTTCATATCCAACACCGCTTTTCCACTCCCTATTACCCACAAGGCAATGGTTAGGCCGAAGCATCTAATAAAAACATATTGAGAATCCTAAAGAAGACAGTCAATGATGTCGACCGTGATTGGCATGTTCAACTGAATCCAGCACTATGGGCATATCGAACAAGCATTCGAACCCCTACAGGCACAACTCCCTACTCATTGGTCTATGGTGCAGAAGCTATCTTTCCTATTGAGGTCTAGATACCATCATTATAGGTTTCCTTGCACAATCTCATCGATGATGAAGCATACAGAGTCTCACGCCTTCAGGACTTAGAGTTACTTGATGAGAAGCGACAAGTTGCATACAACCATCTCAAAGCCTATCAGCAGCGCATGAGCAGAAGCTACAATCACCAAGTTAGATATCATACATTTGAGGTAGGTGATCTTGTTCTCTGAGAGAATCCTCGCAACCAACCAAACAGAGAACATCAGGGCAAGTTTGAATCAAACTGGTTGGGTCCATATGTTGTCACTGCTGTATTCGGGTCCGGGGCATATCAGTTGGCTACATTAGAAGGAGAACCGCTTGCAGATCCAATCAATAGCATGCACCTAAAACGGTTTTATACCTAAGCTGCACAGAGCATCAGGCTCCCCTGCATACCAGAAAATACCAAAAACATTTATAAAAATGTCCTGAAGAAATACAAAAACATTCAAAAAAGTAAAGAAAAATCATGCATCCAAACGGTGAACAACTGTTGGATACAATTGTTTAATTGTGTATTGTCTTTGATGTTACACAAATGTCATATCAGTCTACCGAGTTCAGAATGTTCGGCAAAGCAGTTAGACAGAGTCTACCGAGTTCAGACGGTAAGAGAAGCAAGTTACAGAGTCTACCTAGCACTCCAGTATGCTATACCGAGTTCACAGTCTTTACCGAGTTAAGTCGGTCTTCAAAGAATATGTGAAGGAAAGTCAGTCTATACCGAGTTCGCAGTACTTACCGAGTTTAGTCGGTTACCGAAGAATCAGCAGTGTTCACCGAGCATCAGTGAAATGTTTATGCAGCCGACTGAAGCAATATTTATTTATTGAAATTTGTATATATATCCGACCTATGTAATATTCATCTTAACTTGTAATTGGGTCGACTTGGTAACCTAAATGGTATATATGAGAGAACAAGTTGCGATTTCGAAGTGTGGAAAAATATGAAAAGTATGGAAATGTGAAGGAGCAGAAATGTGCGAATTTTGATGAAGGATCAGTGTTATCCTTGAGGTGCAGAAAAGATATATGTGATCAGTAAGGATCTGTTGGCGCAGAACAGAGATCTGTATCAGCAAGATAAGTTGTATTTAATTCAGATCACTTCATTGTTGCTTTCTAACCATTGTAGCAGTGATACCGAAATCTCTTAACAGAGTTGGTCTAACAACCATTTTGTAAATCCTCTGACAAGGTGACAATTCGGTTGAATTGTTCTTAAGACCTTTCACAAGGCCACTCCTAGCAGGGTGATCAAATCCTCTAACAGGGTCACACCTAACAGTGTGTTTTGTAACCTTTAACAGGATTGGCTCCTAACAGGGCTCACTTCAGAAGAGTGAAAATCAGTAACTAGTTACATTGGTGGTTTTCCCAAAATTGGGTTTCCACGTTATATCTGGTGTTACTTGTGTTCATGTTACTTGTTTTATGCATGTTAATGTTTAATAAACACTGATAAGTTAATTTACTGAGTTTCAGCAGTTTATATTTAAGACATCTAAGGGACTTGTGGATTTATTTTTGTGGTAACTGATTCACCCCTCCCCTCTCAGTTACTCCATCCATATTTCCAACAACAACCACTTCGGTGGCACCTTGGGTAAGTGCGATGGTGAAAACCTGGCAAACAGGCACCACTCGTAAAGACAATGGCTCCAGTATCTTTCAAGCTCGTTGCGATCACATTCATACATACACACATCCATCCATCCAAACCATGGCTTGTTATTTGATCTGTAATCAGAGATAGTACTTCATGCGTCTTGCATCCCACTTTTTCATAGTCATGTCTACACTTGGGGGCAATACCCTTAAAATCTAGATGATGGAAGTGGATTCTACATTACTGGTGATTCATTGGCAAAAAGATTCAAAAATGTCTCACAAAATCCAAAAACATTCAAAAAGGTCTCACAAAATCCAAAAACATTCAAAACTGTTCCACAAAATCCAAAAACAACGAAAAACCATCAAAAAAAACACACATAAACATGGCAACACCTTGTACATACTCATCCACACAGATACCAAACAAACATTGTGATATACTCCACAAAATGACCACTTATCAATCGACCACACAATAAACATCAACACTCAAAACTGTCTTCAACAAGGATGCATCCTTCCTTACCAAAACAAAGACAAGATGACGTTTTCTTTGACAAGAAAATTATGTTAAGCTATCAAATACTTGGTTGATTTGTGAGTACAATCATTTGTTTATCTGTATTGGGATCTTTCAGCATTATTTTGTATCGTTTGCGCATTATTTCCGATGAAGTTCTGGGGCATGTACTAATGGTGTCTACATGGGAAGTTCACCAAGCTACGTGATCATATGCAAAATGCAGTCATAGATCATTACGGCTTGCTGACTATAGCGTATACCTCGACCATATGGGCATGAACCATTACCAAGGATCCATATTCTTTATTCTTTATGTATATACTATTTGTTTGCAAGTACAATGCTCTTCCTTTGGTTCCTCCTACCTCATCCAAACTGGATAAAGGTTTTACCTCTTAGTACAATATGCACTTGTCTCAAGATATGATCAGCCTAAGATCAAGGAGGATGATCCAAGCCATGCATGAATGAAGATAATCCTTGTCTGTTCCGAAAGCAATACTCTGGTCAACTTGACCCTTATATCAAGTCGTTTGTATTAACTTGCTATATAAAATCCATGTAAGGAATACTCAGGTCATCTTGATCATTATGTCAAGATGCTTGTATTCTCTTCCAACATTTTAAAGCTCAATGATGAAAATAGAGCACTATGGATCATCATTTCATCTCATCTGTTTATATATTGCATTCCGTTGCATATCACCCATCCATTCATTCATTCATATGTAAGATTTATATGCAAATATGAAACATTAAGTTGGTCTTGGATACAATCATGACTGAGTACTCTGATACATCATCAATGCATCATGCAAAGTCTTAAAAACCTTGCATTCCTCATGGTCATATCATCATCGCATTTAGGTGCATCTTGCATTAAGTCCATTCATGTCATTTTTTTTTTAATTAATATTGCATATAGTTCATTTTTGACATTAGTTTTCATTAATCATTTGCATCATTGCATCAATCATAAATAATTAGATTCATTCGTGGGATCAAATTGTCCTTGATTGTATTAAAGCCATTTACTATGCATTCATTTAGTGTCATTTATCCATCATCATTTCATTATCATTTATCATTACATACTTTCATTTATACATTCATTAGCTAAAAGGTGCATTCATTCATCCATTATTAAGTATCTTATTATGCTCATTTTTAGGATTCACTCACATTACATTCATTATCCTCTTTTTCATTGCATTAAAGTGCAGTTAATAAAACCAGGAGTTGTATTATCATCATCTTATCATTTTTACTTAAACATATTTACGCATTTAGAATCATAACACCATTTGTTTCCAAAAACACATTTGTTCATACCATTTTATATCCATCCATTTTACATATGCATTCATTAAGGCATTATCATATAAACATTTGTACTTTACATTTTGTTTATCCATATTACATTCATCTAAAAACATCTAGATGCATATCCATACATAAACATCATTCATTCAACCATTGCATTAACATCATCACATAAAATTATCTCATCATTATATCACAATAGGAAACACCAAAATCCTGTTCATAAATCATCATACACATACATCGTCATCATGGCATTACATGCATCAAGCATTACACCAAAAATCAAATAAATCATACATATATACACCTGCATTCATATGTCAGTATCCAGCATCATAAATCATCATAAAAACATGCATATAGGAAACATCTCATCAAATGCATACATATACACATATCCATCTAAGCAATCACTCATCATCCTGCATAAACATCCATAAAAATCAAATGCATATCATCCAAATATGGGATCTCCTCATATATATCATCTCATATATCAGAGTACAATGAAGTCTACAAAATCGGCTACCAAGAGCCATCCAAGATACAGTCCAAAAAAATAAACAAATGATACAATACATATATGCAAAAAATGCTCTCTCAAATGCCACTCTAGCCAGATGTTGTACCACCATCACCACCTGCTCCCCCACTGGTACCTACACCACCTGATCCATCTCTCCGTAGAGGCCTCATCGAACCCCCACTCACTCCTACATCCCCTGATCTCTCCCTCTGCAGAGGACCCATCACACCCCCACTGCTCTGCACCCTCGCTCTGATCTAGCCTGCCGCATCTGAGAATAGCTAAGAGCTCGCTGACTAACTAGCACCACCTGCTCATATAAACCCCGCCAGTAGTCTATCTCCGACTGTGCTCGCTGCATCTCCCTCATCACCTCTCCTGTAGGCCCCTATGCTCCTACTCCAACCTGAACTCTCTCCTGTAGCTCTGCCAATCTCTCCACTGCACTATCCCTCTCCTGTAGCACCACCGCCAGCTCTGACTACCGTGCAAATAGCTACACATCCCTAACTGCCACCTCCACCTCCAAATCCTCTATCCGAGTCTACAAAAGTGTTATCATGTGATCTCAAAGATCTCCAGTGGCTCCCTCCCCGGTATCCATAGCCGCCTCACCTATACCACCCTCTCCAGCAGCTCCCTCCCCTCTATCCATCGGGATCTCCCTCTCCATCCCCCTCCCACTGAGTCAAACTCCTCCCTGTATCAATGGTCCCTGTGTTATCCGTAGAGGCAGTCCACCTCTCCCTCTCCGCTGACTCCGCATCCCCAACCCTCCACCTCCACCACCTCCTCCACCCTCTCCTCCACCTCCTCCACCTACCCTTGGTCCTCGACCTCCTGCCCTCCTCCGTCTCTATCCCCTCTCATCCTCAAAATCTGGGATCGGCTTTGCTGGATCCAATATCTGTAGGATCGGGTGCGCTGCCCGGTACTGCGTGTACTCATCTGATACTCCTGCATCCACGACCCTCGGTTGTATGTCCCACGGTCTCACCTGCAGCATCCGAAACTCCGCTGGTGCCTGATCATACGGCAGCACTGGACCCCAAGTGTACCTCTCCCGAATCACCTGTGCATACTCCCCTGATCCACTAGGTAGTCCCTGCTGCCATCTAAACTGTCTCAGCACTCTCCCAGGCACCTGTCTCTCCACATGGTATGAAGTCCTCCCAATGAGGAATCGCGTCATAAAAACATAGGGCAGTGCCTCTGCATCATCATCCCATGGCTCACACTCTAGGTATGGTTGCCATATGACTGCATCTAGATCGTCCAGTGCCCGCTGCCACCACTCTAACTTCCCCAGGTGGGGCTGACTCATCATGCCGCTATACATGAACATGTACGGCTGATTCACTACGCAGAACCTAAGACTCACAGGTCGAGTCACTGGTAGGTGCTCCCAGGCCCAAATATGGAGCAACGTCACTCCCACTACTAAGGAACCTCTCCCTCGGTAAACCACCTCATGAAGCTCCTGGTATAGGTGCGCCAGTACACACGGCCCCCACACAAATCAAGTCCCCTCGGTAATCATCATCTCAATCACCTGCCCCCACCCCACGGCCAAACCGTGTGATCGTCTGTCTGGACATAGAAATCCTCCCACGATACTTGATAGAACTACTGGAAGAGGCTCATATAACGCCACTATCTCCTTCCAGGTAATGGAACCATCATCAATAAAAATGTCTTCATCAAAAAACCTCAGAACTACAAGGGTCCCCCAGGATTTGTCATATGTGACCATCTCCCTCCGAATCGAAATCCGTAGGATGCACCACACTTCCTCTAGGGTCATTGTCATCTCCCCCTATGCCAGATGGAAGGTGCACATCTTGCTGTGCCACTACTCGGCTAACGCTGTGATCAAACTGTGATTCATCCAAATCACGGGCATGTGCATCACCTCATACAATCCAGTAGCAGCAATACAATCTATCTCTGCCTCTGTTAATCGATCCCGCAACCCCTGTGTCACAGGATGTCTCTCACGTAACTGCAACACGCCTAGCTCTTCCTGCACATGGACATTCATCAATCATCATCAATTGTTTTGTTTTCAAACTTTCTTAAGTTTAAACCTAGACTATCAACAGATACTTTGATCAAGTATCTTCGGGTCTCAACAAGTAAGCAATCATGGCAACCTAGACTTCAATAGGCATTTATCCTAACAATGACCTATGTCTCATCAAGGTGCTATGGTTCAAAACAACTCTCACTCCACATCGCCATCCATCCATCATTGGCATCGGGAGATTTTCTTCATCCAAACTAGGGCATCTCTTTATTCTAAAACAAAAGCGCTATTTTACCAACAAAAGCACTAATTTCTCAACAATAGCGCTACAACCCTAACAAAAGCGCTCAATAAGCTATCCAATAATGCTCAAACTACAAGTGCGCTAAAACAACTACACAGTAGCACTAATCAAGAGCAATAGAGCTCAATTAAGCACTCAATAGCGCTTATTAATCAATAGCGCCTAAACATGCATGCAATAGCGCTAAAACATTGCCAAAGCGCTCAAACAATAGACCAATAGCGACATTGCGGCACCATAGCACTAGTTCATTGAGCAAAAGCACCAAAACCATAGTTTCAGTGCTCTTGCTCTGACTCAACTTGGACTCAGTAAAAAGCCTATCAAAAATGCATAAAAATTCAAAATTCCAATTTGCGTACCACTGGTCCGTAGTCGTCTGGCCGCTGGAACCGTCGGACTCGCTCAAATCTATGAATCAGTATCGGCATCCTGACTGCTCCTCGCTCCTCCAAATGTCACTATCAGAGCTCTGGTTTCACACTGGTCGCGGTCACAAATGATCCTATTTTCACCCCTTTCACCCCATTTATACCCTTCACCATCACCATAACTTCCCCCCGCTCACCGCCGTGGTCCCCGTGAACTTCCCGAGCCCCCCGTTTTTCCATTTTTCCCCCGATTTCTTCTATTTTTCACCCGTATGGCTAACTTCTTCTCTTCTAGCACCCTGCCAATTTTCATTATTTTTCGAGAGATCGCCCAATTTTTCAAAAAAATTTGGCCCATCTCTCGAGGGGGCATACCACCCATTAAATTTACATTTTATGGGGCATTTCTTCACACCAATTTTTCTTTCTCTGAAATGACACGATAAACCACACCATCTCAAAAAGGGGCAAATGTAGTCACACAAATCTGTCTAGCTTAATTAAATAAATATTCGCTATTTATTTGATTAAAAATCCACTAGCCATCAGTTAATTAAATTAATATTTAATTAATTCATCTCCAAACATTCTCCTATTAATTAAATAAATTATTCAATTTATTTTAATTAATTCATTAAATCAAATTCCAATCAATTAAATAAATAAAATCTATTTATTTAATTAAATCTGCCTATTCCTCTTTTAAATAAATTAAATAAAAATATTTATTTAAATCATTATCCCCCCACTTGCATTTCCCGACAAATGCAACTTGCACACATTTATTGAAATAAATAATTTTTTATTTTAATAAAATCTTATTTTCCCTCACCCACCAAATCCACTTGCAAACCTAAATCCCCTTCTAGATTCTTCTAACCCCTTCTTAATTAGCCTAATCCATCCCCTAATTATTGTCACATTCCTAAGCAAAATGGAGTCACTTCTCAAAGACTTCAAAAGTCTTTGAAAAGCATTTAATGCTTTGTGTGTTCAACAAATTAACCCCCAAAGTCTTCCAAGACCACTAATGGCTCTTACATGACCATTTATGGCTCTTACATAACCATTTATGGTTATTTCAAACTTGTCTCCCCAAACATTTATTGTTTTAACCATATTCATCCTTTTTACATTTGCACAAAAGTTTATCCATTGGATAAAAAGCTTTATTCTTTGAATAAAGAGTTTATTCATTCAACCAACCTTGACTTTAACTCCCAAGGTCATATCAAGCATTTAATGCTTATTCCCTCTCCTCTCAACCTATCTCACATTGACACTTATCATCCTGGGATTAGGTTGAAAGCCCTCACATGGATTTGAAATCATTCAATCCTAACCCTTGTTGAGATTACTCAATCTCAACCATCCATTGCTCCATTTTTCCTATAAATAGAGCCCATTTCTTCATAATCTAAATCCTGAAAACTTGTATGCATTTAACCTATAGGCATTTTAGAGAGCATTTAGCATAGCAAACTAAAATCTTGTCATTTTGGTTAAAATCAATCATTTTTAAATAGCATCTAGTATTTTAGCTTTTCATTTTACATTTGGAGCAAAATACTCAAATCTCAATCCTCCATAAGCATCCATAGTGCAAAAAGCTGCTGAGAGCTACACTATTTTGGAACTTGGAGAGAAGAGGAACAAGGGAGAAGGAGCTAAGAACATGCTAAGAGGCATTTCGAGATGTCTCATTATCTTTGTTTCATTTGTTATATATATTAGCATGATTTTAGTGTCTCTTTTGATATGCCTGTTTAGATTAGTCTTTGATTGACTAACACTAATGGTTTCTTGTATGTGTGTTATTTATCTCAGACTAACCTTGTCCATTTTTCAGAGCATCAATAACATATATAGATCAAAAATACTTGTAGTCACACAATTCTGTCCATTTTAATTAAATGAATATTTCATATTTATTTGATTAAAAATCCACTAGCCATCAGTTAATTAAATTAATATTTAATTAATTCATCTCCAAACATTCTTCTATTAATTAAATAAATTATTCAATTTATTTTAATTAATTCATTAAATCAAATTCAATTCAATTAAATAAATAAAATCTATTTATTTAATTAAATCCCCCTATTCCTCTTTTAAATAAATTAAATTAAACATTTATTTAAATCATTGTCCCCCCCCCACTTGCATTTTCCTACAAATGCAACTTGCACACATTTATTGAAATAAATTAATTTATTTTAAATAAAATCTTATTTTCCCTCACCCACCAAATCCACTTGCAAATCTAATCCCCTTCTAGATTCTTCTAACCCCTTCCTAATTAGCCTAATCCATCCCCTAATTATTGTCACATTCCTAAGCAACTTGGAGTCACTTCTCAAAGACTTCAAAGTCTTTGAAAAGCATTTAATGTTTTGTGTGTTCAACAATTTAACCTCTAAAGTCTTCCAAGACCACTAATGGCTCTTACATGACCATTTATGGCTCTTACATAACCATTTATGATTATTTCAAACTTGTCTCCCCAAACATTTATTGTTTTGGCCATATTCATCCATTTCACATTTGCACAAGAATTTATCTATTGGATAAAAGTTTTATTCTTTGAATAAAGAGTTTATTCATTCAACCAACCTTGACTTTAACTCCCAAGGTCATATCAAGCATTTAATGCTTATTCCCTCTCCTCTCAACCTATCTCACATTGACACTTGTCATCATGGGATTGGGTTGAAAGCTCTCACATAGATTTGAAATCATTCAATCCTGACCCTTGTTGAGATTGCTCAATCTCAACCATCCATTGCTCCATTTTTCCTATAAATAGAGCCCATTTCTTCATAATCTAGATCTTGAAAACTTGTATGCATTTAACTTATAGACATTTTAGAGAGCATTTAACATAGCAATCTAATATCTTGTTATTTTGGGTTAAAATCAATCATTTTAATATCATCTAATATATTAGCATTTCATTTTGCATTTGGAGCATAATACTACAATCTCAATCCTCCATAAGCATCCATAGTGCAAAAAGTTGTTGAGAGCTACACTATTTTGGAACTTGGAAAGGAGAGGAACAAGGGAAAAAGAGCTAAGAGCATGTTAGGAGGTATTTGGAGATGCCTCATCATATTTGCTTCTTTAGTTAAATATGCTTTTATGTTTTTAGTGTCTCTCTTGATATGCCTGTTTAGATTAGTTTTTGATTTACTAACACTAACAATTTTCTGGTTTCTTGTGTTGTTTATCATTGACTAATCTTGTCCATTTTGCAGGGCATCTTTTGGTGAACCCGTCATGAATCCAAACACCAAAAAGATCATCATTTTTAACCACTAACATGTTTGAATGTTTAAAATGTCACATAGGTTGCGCTTTGGCGCTATTAAACTCGTTCTAGCGCTATCGACACTTATTGTTTTAGCGCTATTGTTCTGACAATAGCGTTATTGTCCAAAGTTCAGCGCTTTTGGAACTGTTTTGATGCATTTGACATTATTTTGGTGCTATTAAACCTGTTTCAGCGTTTTTGCCTCTCTGTCTTTCCCTTTCTTTTAGCGCGTTTGTGTTAAATAGCGCCTCTGTTCAAACACAGACTAACGCTACTGTAACAGAACGTTGTAAAAAAGGACCTTGTAACTAGAAAGTGAAAAATTTTAGGCTTGTGGAAGCCCCCCTTGGATATGGATTTTACTGACTAATTGTTGTTTGTGCAGGTTTAAAACTCACCATTAAAAATCACAAATTTTCTTTTGGTGCTTTAAAACTTGAAACAAAGAAAATTTTCGTGCTTTCTAGTTAGGGTCACTTGTCTTTAGGTGCTTTAAAACTGAACAAAAACAAACATTTGCTTCCATTGCAAGTTAGGACTCATCTTCTTTTGGAGCTTAAAATCAACAATTTGTTTTCTTGCATCAACTTAAATAAATTTACAATCAACACTTTGTTTTTGGGCAATCTAAAAAGAACAAGCCATTTTTCCTTCAAGCTCAAAAAAAAAACAATTTTACTTCAAGCAAAACGTGTTTTCAATTCAGTTGACCAGGACTTCCAATTTCTAGATTACAAAACACATTGTCTTTGAAGTTAAAAAGAACACCATGGCTGTTGGAGCAACATCTCCAAATAGTTAGATCACATTACGATAATGGGTTAAAAAGAACAAGTGCCTTTCGTGCTTGGCACACTTGTACAAAAAGTCAGTCGAGTGGTCCTACTTCTAACACACACTATCCTCTCCCTTAGCTTTCATGGTCCTAAGTGCAAGAGAAAAGTGTTAGTAACGCTATAAAAAATTTATCTTTTTAAGAGAGGCCTGCCAAGAGACACATCACTCTTGGGAATGACCTCGCACGGTAAATCCTTCAAGGCACTATAGAAATCAGGTGAGAGCGAAAGTTGTAGCCTTAGGTATAGCTGTTCCTACAGTGTAACTGACCGAAAGGACAAATGGGCCCCACCACTAGTTACAAGTCTCTTAAGTGAGTCACTGCAGAATGAACTTATGTCCAAAAATATCGAACATGACTAAACACCTTTAAGTAGTAGCCCACCCATTCTATTGATTGAGGATATTTGCAATATAATTTAGTGCAAGAGCATAGATGGTTTTGCTCCCAAGATACTCGCCATACATATTTCCTTGAGTAGAAACATAGTTTTTTGAAAAGTCACTTGTTGCTTGATAAAAGTGGTGACTCCCTCATCATAGGGATCATCTATTTGTTATGCTCATGCAAGACTTAGTATATCACATCCTTACCTGCCAAGGCGAGATTCATAAGGTATGTAGTACCAAAGTCGAAGAAATATCAAGATGTGGGCTAAATTTATCACAACTGGCCATTTGACCTTAGGGATAAAAAGTGTTTGAAGTGTGTTCATTTTAAAGACCAAGTGCAAATTGAGTCGACTTCAGGCTTTGGAAATACACCTTAAAATACATCTAAAGGAAGGGTCATAGACAAGTCCAAAGATTGGGTTGATCTAGACCCATACTCATTTGTGCCTTTTAGGCAACATTCTTGTGTTTGTGTGCTTGCTTTGTTTTTTTGTCAAAAAAAAAATCAGAAAATCACTTCCAAAAACAAAGTATTCACCCAACCAAACATCTTTCAAAACAACCAAAAATACCAAAAACAAAGTGCAAACAACAAAGAGTCAAAATTTTATGACCATTCTTCACATCTTGCGAAAGAAGAACGTCATCAGAATATCAACCTGAAAAGAAGACCATTAAGCTCAAAGGCTTTGATCAAAAGGAGGAAATTCTTCTATATAAATAGACAAATCTATGTCTCACATAGAGTCTTTTTGCGTCACATGCGTCTCTACCTTCAAGGCAAAACAAACGAATTTGATTCAGAGTCATCGAACCGCAGAGCTTTTATGCAATATAGAGCTTTGAGTTATCACAAAAACCAAGGAGGTAAGATTAATCCCAACTTTTTCCCAAACGTCTATATCACATACAATACAGCTCAAGAAATACCACCAACACCCGAAAGAGAAGAGGTAGAGTTAGTCCCATTTGTGACACAAAGTTTTTATTGAAGTTGAAAACATTTTCATCCATTATCTTACTCATACATCATCACTTAATCATCAATCCATTCCAACTCTCAAAACATTAAGAGGTTCTTGAATTCTCTTTTAGATCTTGTTTGAATCAATCACATCACATCACTTTTTGATTTTTTCTACATCTAGGATAAGCTCATCCTAAGAGACACATCTACGTAGGTTAAAAACTAGTTCATAAGTGAATCCTCTCATTACTAGGTAGTTAAATCTGTAACACATCTCAGATTTTTCTACACCTTATCACATCAAAATTTATCAAACAAGCAAGCAATTCAAAGAAGGAATTTCGATTACATCCACCTTAAAAGTGCTAGAGATCCACGTGCAACACAATTCACCAACCATTAATCTTTCATTTCATCAAAAACTCATCATCATTTTCACTCAACTTCAACAAAGACTCATAAAGCAAAATGGCTCAAACCCGATCACGGTCAAGGCAATGAGAAATAGAAATGGAAGAAGAAGAAGAGGAGAATCTCAATGAATTTCAAGAAGCGCTTGGAGGAAATGCGAATGATGAAAACCCCAGTACTCCTACTCCTGCAACAATAGAAAGGGCTCAGCATAACCCTCTCTTTAACAGACTGTTTGACGAATACTTAGGAGCAATGCGGATGCTCACTTCTTAAAACTCGCTCAAGAAGGAGCAAAACTCCCTTCTGACTTTGATCTTGCCCAATTAAGACAAGCATCAGAAAGACAAAGTCACCATGAAGAGGAAAGAGGTAGAGATCCCATCAGATATAACATTCCTCGAGGTAATCCACCACCTCCTCCTCCAAATGAAATGGAGATGTTGCGGCAACAAGTCGAGAATCTTGCCCAACAACTTCATAGTGGTGTCAAGACTAACCAATTCTCACTCAATGACATTTTTCCTTATCCTTTTGATAGGAATCTTTATATGCCACCCTTTCCACACGGATTCGAAACACCCAAATTTGAAAAATATAGAGGAAAGGGAGAACCCTGTGATCATGTCAGAGAATTTCATTCCGCTTGTCTTGAAGTGGCATATGAAGACACCTACCTAATGCGCCTTTTACCCCAAAGCTTGGGAGGAACAACCACATCATGGTTTTCCCGACTACCAGGTGGCATTTGAACATTTGAGGAACTCATCCAGAAATTCCTCACTCATTACTCTCATAACATTGAACGTGACATCACCATGGCTGATCTGTGCAACACCAAACAAAAACCAGGTGAACTATTCTTAGTATTCCTGCAACGATGGCGCCAAATGTCTAGCAGATGCTCTCTTCAGTTACCTGAATGAGAACTAGTGGAAATATTCAGTTCTAACTTAAACGAAGAAATGGAATTTCACCTGGATGTCAAAGACAGACTTTTTTAATGATAT
This sequence comes from Cryptomeria japonica, assembly GCF_030272615.1. NCBI lineage: Eukaryota > Viridiplantae > Streptophyta > Pinopsida > Cupressales > Cupressaceae > Cryptomeria > Cryptomeria japonica. The sequence continues at coordinate 714,759,989 of NC_081409.1, read as the reverse complement.
GATCACCAAGGGTTTGAAATGTGAACGGGCCCTCATCAAGAAAGGACTCATCAAAATCTTTAATGAACCAAAAGATGGTCCTCACCCGCTCTTCAATAGTGATAAGCCAAGCTTCTGGAATAAAAACAAGAATATCGTCAACGACGGGATTGTGGATGCTTGGACTATCCAAAACGCACAACCTGTGGTTCAGTTTGCAGGACAAAATCCTCCACCTCATAATAACACAAATGTTCCTTCCAATCAAGGTCACATCACATCTCACGATGAACCAAGACCTCATCAGCAAAAATAAAAACGAACATACACTCCCTTAGGAGAACCCATTGAAATAGTATTGTGACAACTCATTTCTCAAAATTTGGTCACTCTACCTAAACTATCAAACTATGAGCCTCAGGTCAAACCGGCATGGTGGAGAGATACTGAACACTGTGAATTCCATCAAGGGAGAGGACACAAGACAAGTAATTGTCACCGATTGAAAGATCTCATTCAGGATCTTATTGATCGAGGAGAAATCGAAATTGAAGGACATGACCCAAAAACAACAAATAATGATCATCTGATGTTCAAAAATCCACTTCCATCACAAGATCAAAGGGGTCCTTCCACTTCAAGGTGAGGCACTGATACCACTGATTATACACAGGCTGCGTATAATTACACTGTAAATCATCTGTATGATGCCAGTCAACAAGTTGCAACTATAACCTTCAAAAATCCCAACTCAAATTGCAATGTTGTTACACGTCGTGGCAAGGTCACCATAAAGGCAGCTCCACAAGGCACCACCTCCATCCCAAAGCAGTACAATCTTGTGGAACAATTAGACAAAATGCTTGCGCTTATATCCATTTTAGAGCTATTGTGTCTATTGCCATCGCACAAAACTATCTTGGATCAAGCACTCCAAGAGGTGTCAATCCCTGCAAATCTGAATACAGACCAATTTCAAGCCATGGTTGGAAGTCTAAAGTCATCACCTTGTCTCACTTTTTCCGAAAACGACAACTCTTCCTTCCAGCAACCTCATAACACTTCGCTACACATTGAAGGCTTTATCAACAGCATAGGATCAAGCGAGTCTTGATCGATAATGGAGCAGGCCTGAATATTTGTACACTACAGTTGGTCACAGCATTAAGATATGCAGTAGAATCAGTGGATCCTCGTAAGAAGATCACAATCAAAGCCTATGACAATGCAGACCGGTCATCTAAAGGAGTTGTGGTACTCCCAATTTGAGTGGGCCCTATGGTAAAGCACATCATCTGTCAGGTTCTGGACCTTCCTCTGCCATACAATCTATTGTTAGGGAGACCTTGGATACACGTCATGCAAGCCGTTCCATCTACCTACCATCAATGTATCAAGTTCCCACATAACGGTGTAGAGATTACAATCCTGGGCGATGCAAATCCCTTTGCGTATTGCCATAATATCAGCCATCAACCAGAGATTACCGTTCCTAATGATAGAGAAGCCATTTCCTCCACATCATATATAAGTCCAGCCTCTCTTGCCAGTTCAAACACCACTATACCCAAGCAAGAAAAGCTTAAGATGAAAATAGCAAAGGAAGGTCCTGGGGAATACAACTTGAGTCAACTCTTTTGTGTGGGACAGATGCCCACTTCTCCTAGAACACATGGTAAACCACAGCAGTTACTCCAGCAACCACTAATCACACCAGCATGTGCTTTGACGCCTTTCATCCTTGGAAAGAGTCAAGAGGAAGAAACCTAAGATGAGGACCTAGCGGAATGGATCTACAAAGATCCCATCACCACTGATATACCGCAAGTTAAACTTCCTATGGATCAGTATGGCAAAGGTCTCCTCATTATGCAAAGAATGGGGTATGATGGTCAGAGTGTTTTGGGATATTGCAAACAAGGACGACATGAACCTCTGCTACCGGAATTCAAGCCCAAAGGTAATACAGGCCTAGGCTTTGAAAAAGAGATCTTTCCTAAACTCAAATTCAAAGGAAAACCCAGCAAACCATTGTATCAGCCTATGCCAAAACGGACCCCTTTCATTATCAAAGCGGCATCAAACACCATCGCAACTGCCCCACCGAGGCTCAAAACCCCAACGCAACCATCACCAATGCCATTCATCCCACCAAGCGAACCAGTAATCCCATCAGTAGCACCATTAGCAGCAACAACTGTATCAGAACCCGCAGCAGTATCTATGGCACCAGCAGTTCCAGCAGAAACCATTGAGTCCACACTATCGGTACTCCCCATACCAGGTTCTTTAATCCCCATCGACCTTCCTGCAGTACCAATCACTACAAAGGTACATCAACCAATCACACCTGCAGTATTTAACTCCAAGGACATCCTAGTATGGTATAGTAATAGGATGCTGAAAAGTGATTCAGAGACCGACTCACATGAATGGGAATTTGATTCTGTATAGCTTAATACTTCAAATGAGGAATACACATCACCACCTCCGCCACACAAAGACATCCCTATTTATGGGGAAGCACAGATAAAGACCACTTGGGTTTCTAAACTGGAAACATCTTCCACAGACCCTACGTCTCATCCTATGCCTGATTCTGACAGGGAGAGTACCATCAACGACCTTCACCATAACGTCTTAACCCTCACTAATACATCTAACGCACTTAACCTAATCGATGAAGTAATGCCCATTATTCACCCTGAACTCATCGAATGGAACCAACCAAATCCCCCATGTCTTGACTTCTTCCAAAACGATGAGGCTATCATTGACTTTTTTGAAATAAGGGATAACCTACCAAGCGGGGATCACAAAGCTGGATTCGCCATTGAACTAAATAGCACAACATACTTCGAGGCTGATGCCAAACCTTTCAGCTGCAAAAATATAACAATAAAACATGGATCTTCTAGTGAAAACCACACTGTGGCACTGTTTGATCCAACAAAAGTAAAAAGAAAGAGCGTATCCAATGGTGAAAACCTCTCTGAGGCGCTTGAGGATGAAGGTTTTGACATTCTCCCTGCTAATGCACAACAAGAACGATCAACGATTCTCATCGAGGAAACCAAAGAATACAATGTGGGGACTCCTGAAAATCCTCATCTCATACATCTAGCATCTCTTCTCACTCTAGAGGAACAGCCTAAATTTATAGAGTTCTTCCAACAACGTCAGATCAACTTTGCATGGTCATATTCGGACATGCCTGGGCTTGATCCTGATTTAGTCATGCATCACCTCACCGTCGCAGAAGGAGCCAAACCTGTCAAGCAGAAGCTTCGTAAGATGCATCCTCAAATTGCAATACTAGTCAAAATAGAACTCAAGAAACTCCTCGATGTTGGTTTCATTAGGCCAATTGATTATGCGGATTGGATATCCAACATTGTTCCTGTCGGCAAACCAAAAGGGGGCATCCACATTTGTACCGACTTCAAAGATCTCAACAAGGCATGTCCTAAGGATGACTTCCCCCTACCAAATATCGACATCATAGTGGATCTAACAGCAGGACATGCCATGCTTTCACTCATGGGTGGCTTTTCAGGATACAATCAGATAAAGATCGCACCAGAAGATCAACATAAGACAACCTTCACCTGTCCATGGGGCACATATTGTTGGAATGTAATGCCTTTCGGTCTAAAGAATGCAGGAGCGACCTATCAAAGAGCAATGACCACCATCTTCCATGACTTGATGCATAATATGATGGAAGATTATGTGGATGACTTACTAGCAAAATCACTTACTAGAGAAGGACATCTCCACGTCTTAGATAAAATCTTTGATAGACTGGAACAATACCATGTTCGACTCAACCCAAAGAAATGTGTCTTTGGAGTAACCTCCAGGAAACTTCTAGGATACATTGTCTCAAGCAAAGGTAAAAGCAATCATGGACATGCCACCTCCAAAGAATATCAGTCAACTAAGGACATTACAAGGGCGACTTCAATCCATCCGAAGATTCATTGCACAACTTGCTGATAAATGCCACCCATTCACACACCTGCTACATAAGAACATCCACTTTCAGTGAGATGTCAGATGCCAGTAAGCATTTCAGACGCTTAAAGACTATCTCATGAATCCACCATTGCTGATGCCACTAGATCCAAGTAGACTGTTGTTACTATATATCTCAGCAACAAGTACAGCATTGGGTGTACTACTGGCACAACATAATGCAGAAGGAAAAGAATGTGTTGTTTACTACATCTCTGGTGGGCTATGAACTCAATTACACACCTATTGAGCGAGCTTGCCTAGCAGTAATCCTGGCAGCCACTAAACTAAGGCACTATCTGTTAACACATAAAGTACAACTCATTGCAAAGATTGATCCACTCAAGTATTTACTCAGCAAAGCAACATTGATAGGCTGCTTGGCCAAATGGGTGATGAGTCTAAGTGAATTTGACATCGAGTATGTGGACCGTAAGGCTATCAAAGGGCAGGTCATTGCAGATCAGTTGGCCAATGCACCTCTCATAGGCAATCATCCTCTCATTTCCAATTTTTCAGATGAAGAGATATTCATGATTACAACAACACAACCATGGAAACTATACTTTGATGGTTCATACACTAGACATGGCTCGAGGGCAGGCATTTTGTTTATCACACCTCAAGGTGATAGCATCCCAAAGTCTTACAGGCTCACATTCCCATGCACAAACAACATAGCAGAATATGAGGCCTTGATCACAGGACTCAGGCTAGCAGTACAATGGAAAATACAAGAATTGCAAGTATATGGCGACTCACAACTGGTCATTCGACAAGCAACTGATGAATATCAGACCAAGGATGATAAACTCATGCCATATAAGCAAATGGTGGACAATCTAAAGACATCATTTACTACTATCACTTTTGAGCAGATACCAAGAGATCAGAATCGAGTTGCTAACGCTATGGCTACCATCTCATCTCTCCTAGATCTTCCACAGAATTCAACACGCTACGAGTTCTTGGTAGAACAGCTTTGGATTCCCGCTTATGATATCCCCGAATCTGAAATGATATGTCACCTTGTCGGTTCTGAATCCCCATGGTACGATGAATTCTACACCTATCTCTGCGATCACACCCTTCCTCTCAACCAATCGAATAACCAATGTAAAACCTTCATTCGCCAAACTACTCGATACACCATTATTGCCGAAACCCTATACCGACGCAGTCTTGATGGTACTCTCCTTCGATGTCTGGAACAAGGTGAGATAACAAAGGCTTTGGAAGAGGTACATGAAGGAATTTGTGGGACTCACTCAAGTGGTCCATCACTAGCCAAGAAACTCCTGCGCAATGGATACTATTGGCCATCTATGGAAAAAGATTCCTACTACTTTGTTAGAAAATGCAAGAAATGTCAAGTTCATGGTGACCTAATACATGCACCAGCCCAAGAATTACAACCAATCACAACACCATGGCCTTTTTGTCAATGGGGTCTTGACCTAGTGGGTAAAATTCATCCATCTTCATCCAATGGCCATAAATTCATTATTACCGCCATCGAATATTTCACAAAGTGGATCGAAGCTGTTCCACTTACCCAAGTCACCGGCAAGTAGATCTCCTCATTCATCCTCAACTACATCATCTGCCGGTATGGTGTGCTCATGTCCATCATCACAGATAACGATCTTCCTTTCAAAAATTAGGATGTCCGTGAACTTTGTGAGAAATTTCATATCCAACACCGCTTTTCCACTCCCTATTACCCACAAGGCAATGGTCAGGCTGAAGCATCTAATAAAAACATATTAAGGATCCTAAAGAAGACATTCAATGATGTTGGCCATGATTGGCATGTTCAACTAAACCCAGTGCTATGGGCATATCAAACTAGCATTCGAACCCCTACAGGTGCAACTCCTTATTCATTGGTCTATATGGTAGAAGCTATCTTGCCTATTGAGGTCAAGATACCATCATTACGGGTTTCCTTACACAATCTCATCGATGATGAAGCATACAGAGTCTCACGCCTTCAGGACTTAGAGTTACTTGATGAGAAGTGACAAGCTGCATACAATCACCTCAAAGCCTATCAGCAGCGCATGAGTAGAAGCTACAATCACCGAGTTAGATCTCGTACATTTGAAGTAGGTGATCTTGTTCTCCGAGAGAATCCTCGCAACCAACCAAATAGAGAACATCAGGGCAAGTTTGAATCAAACTGGTTGGGCCCATATGTTGTCACTATTGTATTTGAGTCTGGGGCATATCAGTTGGCTACATCAGAAGGAGAACCACTTGCAGATCCAATCAATAGCATGCACCTCAAACAGTTTTATACCTAAGCTATACAGAGCATCAGGCTCCCCTGCATACCAGAAAATACCAAAAACATTCAGAAAAATGTCCTAAAGAAAATACAAAAACATCAAAAAAGTAAAGAAAAATCATGCATCCAAATGGTGAACAAACCACTCCGATGGCACCTTGGGTAAGTGTGATGGTGAAAACCTGGCAAAAAGGTGCCACTCGTAAAAACAATGGCTCCAGTATCTTTCAGGCTCGTTGTGATCACATTCATACATACACACATCCATCCATCCAAACCATGGCTTGTCATTTGATCTGCAATCAGAGATAGTACTTCATGCGTCTTGCATCCCACTTTTTCATAGTCATGTCTACACTTGGGGGCAATACCCTTAAAATCTAGATGATGGAAGTGGATTATACATTACTTATGATTCATTGGCAAAAACATTCAAAAATGCCTCGCAAAATCCCAAAACATTCAAAAATTGTTCCACAAAATCCAAAAACATCGAAAACCATCAAAAATCAATCAAAAACATGGCAACACATTGTACATACTCATTCGCACAGATGCAAAAACAAACATTGACAAAATACTCACACAATGACCACTTATCAATTAACCAAACAATCGACATCAACAATCAAACTGTCTTCAACAAGGATGCATCCTTCCTTATCAAAACAAAGACAAAAGTGACGTTTTCTTTAACAAGAAAATTATGTTAAGCTATCAAATACTTGGTTGATTTATAAGTACAATCATTTGTTTATCTGTATCGGGATCTTGCAACATTGTTTGTGTATCTTCGGTGCATTAATTCCGATGAAGTTCTGGGGCATGTACTAATGGTGTCTACGTGGGAAGTTCACCAAGCTACGTGATCTTATGCCAAATGCAGTCATAGATCATTACGGCTTGCTAACTACAACGTATACCTCGACCATATGAGCATGAACCATTACCAAGGATCCTTATTCTTTATTCTTTATGTATATACTATTTGTTTGCAGTTACAATGCTCATTCTTTGGTTCCTCCTCATCCAAATTGGATAAAGGTTTTATCTCTTAGTACGGTATGCACTTGTCTCAGGATATGATCAGCCTAAGATCAAGGAGGACGATCCAAGTCATGCATAAACAGAGATAATCCTTGTCTGTTCTGCAAGCAATACTCTGGTCGACTTGACCCTTATATCAAGTCGTTTGAATTAACTTGCTATATAAAATCCATGTAACAAATACTCAGGTCATCTTGAATCATTATGTCAAGATGCTTGTATTCTCTTCCAACATTTTAAAAGCTCAATGATGAAAATAGAGCACTATGGATCGTCATTTCACCTCATCTATTTATATATTGCATTCTGTTGCATATCACCCATCCATTCATTCATTCATAAGTAGGATTTTATATGCAAAAAGTGACCATAAAAACTGGGCTTGGATACAATCACGACCGAGTACTCTGATACATCATCAATGCATCATGCAAAGTCTCAAAAACCTTGCATTCCTCATGGTCATATCATCATCACATTTAGTTGCATCTTGCATTAAGAACATTCATGTCACTTTTTAACTTAACATTGCATATAGTTCATTTTTAACATTAGTTTTCATTAATTATTTGCATCAATCATAAATAATTAGATTCATTCGTAGGATCAAAAATGTCTTTTTATTATTTTAAATCATTTGCTAGGCATTCATTTATTATCAATTATCCATCATCATTTCATTATTCTTTATCATTTATTATTGCATCCATTCATTAGTGAAAAAGTGCATTCATTCATCCATTATTAAAGTATCTTATTATACTCATTTTAAGATTCATTCACATTGCATTCATTATCCTTTTTTATTGCATTAAGGTGCAGTTATTAAAACCACCAGTTATAATATCATCATATTATCATTTTTACTTAAACATATTTAAGCATTTAGAATCATAAACCCATTTGTTTCCAAACATTGGTTCATACCATTATATATATCCATTATACATATGCATTCATTTAGGCATTATCATATAAACATTTGTACTTTACATTTTGTTTATCCATATTACATTCATCTAAAAACATCTAGATGCATATCCATACATAAAATCAATCATTCAACCATTGCATTAACATTATCTCATCATTATCATTGCATAGGAAACACCAAAATCCTGTTCATAAATCATCATAAGCATCATCAGCATCATGGCATTACATACATAAAGCATTAAATCAAACATCAAACAAATCATACATATATAAACCTGGATTCATATGTCAGTATCCCGCATCATACATCATCATAAAAACATGCATATAAGCAACATCTCATCAAATGCATACATATACACAAATCCATCTAAGCAATAACTCATCATCCTGCATAAACATCAATACATAATCCACTGCATATCATCACAAAATGGGATCTCTTCATATATATCATCTCATATATCAGAGTACAATGAAGTCTACAAAATCGGCTACCAAGAGCCATCCAAGATACAGTGCAAAAAATAAACAATGATACAATACATATATGCAAAAAATGCTCTCTCAAATGCCACTCTAGCCAGATGTTGTACCACCACCACCATCACCACCTGCTCTCCCACTGGTGCCTCCACCACCTGATCCATCTCTCCGAGGAGGCCTCATAAAACCTCCACTCCCTCCCGCATCCCCTGATCTCTCTCTCCATAGAGGACCCATCACACCCCCACTGCTCTGCGTCCTCTACGATCGCTCTGATCTGGCTTGCCGCATCTGAGAATAGCTAAGAGCTCGCTGACTAACTGGCACAACCTGCTCATATAAACCCCACCAGTAGTCTATCTCTGTCTATGCTCGTCGCATCTCCCTCATCACCTCCCCTATAGGATCCTGTGCCCCTACTCCGACCCGGACTCTCTCCTGCAGCTCGACCAATCTCTCCACTGCACTATCCCTCTCCAGCAGCACCACCGCCAGCTCTGACTCCCGTGCAAATAGCTGCACATCCCTAGTTGCCACCTCCGCCTCCAAATCCTCTATCCGAGTCTGCAAGCGTACTATCATATGATCCCACAGATCTCCAGTGGCTCCCTCCCCGGTATCCATAGCCGCCTCACCTGTACCACCCTCTCCAGTAGTCCCCTCCCCTCTGTCCATCGAGATCTCTCTCTCCATCCCCCTCCCACTCAGCCGAACTTCTCTCGGTACCAATGGTCCCTGTGATATCTGTAGAGGCAGTCCACCTCTCCCTCTCCGCTGACTCTGCATCTCCAACCCACCACCTCCTCCTCCTCCACATCCACCTCCTCCATCTCCTCCACCTGCTCTGGGTCCTCGACCTCTTGCTTTCCTCCATCTCTGTCCCCTCTCATCCTCAAAATTTGGGATCGGCTCTGTTGGATTCGATATCCGTAGGATCGGGTGCGCTGCCCGGTACTACATGTACTCATTTGTAACACCTACATCCACGATCCTCGGTCATATGTCCCACAGTCTTGCCTGCAGTGTCTGGAACTCTGCCAGTGCCTGATCATACGGTAGCACTGGACCCCATGCATACCTCTCCCGAATAACCTGAGCATACTCTCCTGATCCACTAGGCAGTCCCTGCTGCTGTCCAAACTGTCTCAGCACTCTCCCAGGCACGTGTCTCTCCACATGGTATGAGGTCCTCCCAATGAGGAATCGAGTCATAAAAACATAAGGCAGTGCCTCTGCATCATCATCCCATGGCTCACACTCCAAGTATGGCCGCCATATAACTGCATCCAGATCGTCCAACGCCTGCCGCCACCACTCTAACTTCCCCAGGTGGGGCTGACTCATCATGCCTCTATACATGAACATGTACGGCTGGTCTACTACGTGGAATCTTAGACTCACCGGTTGAGTCACTGGTAGGTGCTCCTAGGCCCAAATATGCAGCAACATCATGCCCACTGCTAAGGAACCCCTCTCCCGGTAAACCACCTCATGGAGCTCTTGGTATAGGTGCACCAACACGCACGACCCCCACGCAAATCGGATCCCCTCGGTCACCATCATCTCGATCACCTGTCCCCACCCCACGGCCAAACCATGTGATCGCCTGTCCGGACAAAGAAGTCCTCCCACAATACCTGATAAAACTGTTGGTAGAGGCTCATATAAAGTAGCTATCTCCTCCCAAGCAATGAAGCCATCATCAATGAAAACATCTTCATTGAAGATCCTCTGCCCTGCAAGGGTCCCCCAGGATCTGTCATATGTGACCAGCTCCCCCCGAATCAGAATCCGTAGGATGCGCCACACATCCTCTAAGGTCACTGTCATAGATGGAAGGTGCACGTCTCGCTGTGCCACCGCTTAGCTAACGCTGTGATCAATTCATGATTCATCCGAATCACGGGCATGTGCATCACCTCATATAGTCCTGTCGCCGCAATGCAATCAATCTCTGCCTCTGTCAATCGATCCCGCAACCCCTGTGTCACAAGATGTCCCTCGCGTAACTACAACACACCTAGCTCCTCTTGCACATGGACATTCATCAATCACTATAAGTTGTTTTGTTTTCAAACTTTCTTAAGTTTAAACTTAGACTATCAACAGATACTTTGATCAAGTATCTTCGGGTCTCAACAAGTAAGCAATCAGGGCTACCTAGAGTTCAATAGACATTTATCCTACAAATGACCAAAGTCTCATCAGGCTACTATGGTTCAAAACAATTCCCACTTCACGTCGCCATCCATCCATCATTGGCATCAAAAAAATTTCTTCATCCAAACTAGGGCATCTATTTATCCTAAAACAAAAGTGCTATTTTACCAGCAAAAGCACTAGTTTCTACACAATAGCACTACAACCCTAACAAAAGCGCTCAATCAGCTCTCCCATAGCGCTCAAACTACAAGTGCACTAAAACCACAACACAGTAGTGCTAATCAAGATCAATAGCGCTCAAACCAGACCTCAATAGTGCTTATTCATCAATAGCGCCCAAACTTTCATACAATAGCGCTAAAGCAAACCAAAAGTGCTCAAACAATGGGGCAATAGCGCCATTGTGGCACACTAGTGCTAGTTCATGGAGCAAAAGCGTCAAAACTGTAGTTCCAGCACTCTTGCTCCGACCCAACTTGGACTTAACAAAAAATGTATCCAAAGTGCATAAAAATTAAAATTTCAAATTTGTGTACCGATGGTCCGTAGTTGTCTGGGCGCTGGAACCGTCGGACTCGCTCAAATCTGTGCTCTGCAATCGATATCGGCATCCTAACTGCTGCTCACTCCTCCAAATGTCACTCTCAAGAGCTCTGGTTTCACACTGGTTGCGGTCACAAATGATTTTGTTTTCACCCCTTTCACCCCATTTATATCCTTCGTCGTCACCGTAACTTCCCCCCGCTCACTGCCGTGGTCCCCGTGAACTTCTCAAGCCCCCCATTTCTCCTTTTTTCCCCCGTTTTCTTCTATTTTTCACCTGTACGGCTAACTTCTTCTTTTCTATCACCCTGCCAATTTTCATTCTATTTCGAGAGATCGCCCGATTTTTCAAAAAATTTCGGCCCATCTCTTGAGGGGGCATACCACCCATTAAATTTACATTTTATGGGGCATTTCTTCACACCTATTTTTCTTTCTTTGAAACGACGCGATAAACCGCACCGTCTCAAAGAGGGGCAAATGTAGTCACACAAATCTGTCCATTTTAATTAAATGAATATTTCGTATTTATTTGATTAAAAATCCACTAGCCATCAGTTAATTAAATTAATATTTAATTAATTCATCTCCAAACATTCTTCTATTAATTAAATAAATTATTCAATTTATTTTAATTCATTCATTAAATCAAATTCAAATCAATTAAATAAATAACATCTATTTATTTAATTAAATCCCCCTATTCCTCTTTTAAATAAATTAAATTAAACATTTATTTAAATCATTATCCCCCCACTTGCATTTTCCTACAAATGCAACTTGCACACATTTATTGAAATAAATTAATTTATTTTAAATAAAATCCTATTTTCCCTCACCCACCAAATCCACTTGCAAATCTAATCCCCTTCTAGATTCTTCTAAGCCCTTCCTAATTAGCCTAATCCATCCCCTAATTATTGTCACATTCCTAAGCAACTTGGAGTCACTTCTCAAAGACTTCAAAGTCTTTGAAAAACATTTAATGCTTTGTGTGTTCAACAATTTAACCTCTAAAGTCTTCCAAGACCACGAATGGCTCTTATATGACCATTTATGGCTCTTACATAACCATTTATGATTATTTCAAACTTGTCTCCCCAAATATTTATTGTTTTGACCATATTCATCCATTTCACATTTGCACAAGAATTTATCCATTGGATAAAAACTTTATTCTTTGAATAAAGAGTTTATTCATTCAACCAACCTTGACTTTAACTCCCAAGGTCATATCAAGCATTTAATGCTTATTCCCTCTCCTCTCAACCTATCTCACATTGACACTTGTCATCATGGGATTGGGTTGAAAGCCCTCACATGGATTTGAAATCATTTAATCCTGACCCTTGTTGAGATTGCTCAATCTCAACCATCCATTGCTCCATTTTTCCTATAAATAGAGCCCATTTCTTCATAATCCAGATCCTGAAAACTTGTATGCATTTAACTTATAGGCATTTTAGAGAGCATTTAGCATAGCAATCTAATATCTTGTTATTTTGGGTTAAAATCAATCATTTTAATATCATCTAGTATATTAGCATTTCATTTTGCATTTGGAGCACAATACTACAATCTCAATCCTCCATAAGCATCCATAGTGCAAAAAGTTGTTGAGAGCTACACTATTTTGGAACTTGGAGAGGAGAGGAACAAGGGAGAAAGAGCTAAGAGCATGTTAGGAGGTATTTGGAGATGCCTCATCATATTTCCTTCTTTAGTTAAATATGCTTTTATGTTTTTTGTGTCTCTCTTGATATGCCTGTTTAGATTAGTTTTTGATTGACTAACACTAACGATTTTCTAGTTTCTTGTGTTGTTTATCATTGACTAACCTTGTCCATTTTGTAGGGCATCAAAACTAAATATCTATAATATATAGAACAAAATTGTACCAGAGCCTAAGATGCTTCTCTAGTAAACTTGGGAGGGCTCACCATTGATGAAGCAACTATGGCTATTTCATGTATGAAAAATTATAAGATTAAATACAAGTAATACAATGATAAGAATGGTGTGGGGAGGAGCACATGTGGTGGCACAAGCATAGGCGAGAGAAAATTTTGAAAAAAACGTATAAGAGATTCCAGAAATTCACAAAGGGTGGCCCAGGTTTTGCCATGACTTTGGTGGTGGATACAGTAACCAGAAGGGCAAGCACTTTAAAATCTCTCGACAACACCTATCCTAGAAAAGTAATCAGCCAATCAAAAGGCTTTCCAAGCAAAAGCAACTAGTTTTTGATATATGTGAAAATATTTGGTCGGATGTTCCTTGAGAGATAGACAAAGCTAAGGGATTATTGGATAAATTGCGAGAGAGATATGAAGTTGATCTCATTTCTGATATCTCCCTTGGGGGCTTCTCGAATGGTCACACCCCTTCCTTCTTATCCTGGCCAGATACCATTCCTCTTCATAAGCCTTTTTCATCATGGCCAAATTCTATTCCTTTGCATAAACCTAGTTTTCTCTCCTCCCCTAATAATATTCCCCTCCATAACGATGGGCTCTCTCATTCTTCAAGCTCCAAGGATAGAAAATTTCTCAAGTAATATAATTCAAAGAAATCTAAGTTGTAGTCAAGTGTAGAAGGTTTTAATCGGCCCTCTCATCAAACCCTAAAAGTTTGGAGGAGGAAACGTATAGCAAAGGAATCTGCTCAAGGCATTAATGCATCGTCTATTGCTTTCCCTAGCGATATGCTCCACACTTTTTGATCTCTTTACCTGATCACTTACTCCATCCAAAGATATCATATCTCAAGGATTGTGTGCTCATCGGTAAGTTATCCAAGTCTTCTCCCTCTCCCTCTGATTTATCTTCCTAGGCAATTTTTTTTGGGAAAGGGATTAAAGAGATCTTTTACATTGATAACGGATCTGATTTTCTTATTGCAATCTTTGAGTCCAAAGAAGACAGGGATTTGATCCATAGATTTAAAGGTTGGTTGATTTAGTCTTTTCATAGTCCCATGGATTCCAAATTTTAAGATAGACTCTAAAATTTGCAAGTTTGCCCCTTTCTAGATTCTATTACTTGTGTTACCATAGGAATATAGAGATCTGGAGTTAATTGAGATTTTTTCCAATCAGTTGGGAATCTTTGTTAAACATGACCTCATTCCCTTTGAATTGACTCATCTCCCATCTTGAGTGTGCTTGTTGCTAGATCTGTCTAAACCATTTCTAGATAGTCTAACAGTTTCTTCCAAGTTTGGTAAATGGAAGCAAACCATTTTTATAGAAGATATTCAAGTAGTAGAATATCACTTTGAATGTTTAGGTCGCTTTAACTCCCAATGTCAAGGATCTACTTGCTCATCTATTAGGGTTTGTGTTGACCACTCCTCGGATCCCTTATTATTTTTAGTGGATAATCCAGATAAAGAATGCGACCCTAATGTTGGGGTGCAAGATGAGATTAGAGATCCCTCCTCATCTTCTAGCAATCGGGGAACTCATGTTGAACAAGAAGAGCATATCCTTTTTGCTAAAGTTTTGAGGTACATTATTCCTCTTTTTAATAGCTATTTTTCTCTACCTGATTCCTTACTCATAAATCAAGACAAACAGTATTTTAGCCTCCCTTGGCATTCTTCACCTCCTCAACTCCTAAATGATAATGTTAACAATGAAGTAATCAATGCTCAGGTGGAAGAGATTGAGGTTTCTATCTGACCACCTCTACAGAGATTCTTTAAGAGGAGTTTTGAATTTTCATCCTTACCCTTCTCAAATATGGAGGATTTAGTTCGAAGGCTAGTCATTAATAATCAACCTATTGACATTATGTCTTCGTCTATGCTGGGAACTCACAATCAGTAGTGTAAACTTCAATGACACCCTAACTCAGAGATTCTTGAAACACCAAATAACCTAGAGCAAGTTGTTGATGATTTGCTGAGATTTGTTGGTTCTCAGCTCTTTGATGACATTGAAGATGAATTCTTATTTAAAGAAGATAAAAGGGTCTCTCAACATTTTAATGCTCTCCTCCTCATTAGTCAAGATTCATAGAATCCTCCTTTCCCTCGTGATCTTGAAGATGATGATAGTATTTTTGCAGTTGATCTACATAAGCATCATGACTTATCATTTGATTTTTTGTAGTCCTTATCCATCTCCCAATCTTCGGCTAGTCAGGGGCAGGTCTCAATATCTCCAAAACTGAGAGGGAGGAAACCTAATTCAGTGAAATTTAAAGAGGAAATAAAGGCAGGTATATAAACTACATTAGATGGGAAATTTTCAGTGACTAAGAGGCCAAGGAGGGAATGCTTCTCTCCTCGATCCCAATGAAGATCATCTCATGGAATGTTAGAGGCATAAATGCTTCTAACAAGAGATGTCAAGTTAAGAAACAACTTGATTCATCAGGAGCTAACATTATTATATTACAAGAAACAAAAATGTCTTTGGATACATTTTAATCAACAGTTGGTAAATGGCCAAAATGGAAAGCAACACATGTTCGAGCTATAGGTGCTTTAGAAGGCCTTGTAGTACTATGGAATCCAAAGAATTTGATAGCAAAAATAGTTAGTGAAGGTAATAATTGGAAAATTATGAGCATACAGAGCTTTGATCTTTCATTTAAATTGATAAATGTTTATGGCCCCACTCCTACTCATGAAAAAAAAGACTTTGGGATACCCTAACAACTTTCATATAGTAGTCTGCAAATCAGAATTTTATTCTAGGTGGGGATTTTAATGCACTTGTTTCTGATCAGGAAAAAACACAAGGAATTAGCCCCCCACAGAAGACCATTGATGATTTTGTAACCTTCATCTCTAATAATGCATTAAAAGATATAGTCCCTGAGAAAGGGCTTTATACTTGGACAAACAAGAGGAGAAATTTTGCACAAATAGTTGAGAGATTGGATAGATTTCTCATATCTTAGTAGTGGATTCTATAGAAATACAATTTTGAAATGAACATTCTACCTCTTATATGTTCAGATCATTTTTCTATTTCTTTTTTTATATCCCCATCTTCACCTCACTACTTGCATCGTTCATTCTTCAAGTTTGAAAGAATGTGGTTCAAACACCTGCAATTGCTCCCTCTTTTGTGTCAATGGTGGGTAAGTCCACCCTATCAAAGGGGTACTAAAATGTATAAGTTTTATAAGAAAATGCAGCATGTGAAAGCCTAAATCAAACTATAGAATGTGCAAACATTAAAAAAAAATTCACTGAGAAACAAGTAGTTGCCAATGAGTTGACTGAAGTTCATGAGCACATTATTCTTCATGGGATGGACACACTCATTTATGATAAACAAAAAAAATTACAATCAAAGTGGGAGGAGCTCAACAAAAGAGAGGAAATTTACTGGAGGCAAAAATCTAGAGAGGTTTGGTTGAAAGAAGGAGATAGAAATACCAAGTTTTTTCATGCCTCAGCAAAAGCAAAGAGTGCAACAGCCTCCATCTTCTCAATTAATGATGTTGTCATAGGAAAATCACTATCAAATGCTAAAGATATTCAAGAAGAAGGTGTCAAATTTTTTAAAACCCTCCTAGCTCCTCCACCCTCTGCAAACCCCCCCCCCCGCTTTTGACCATAAATGATCATGATGTCCTTGGAGTCATCGCTCATTCTATTTCTCGATAGGACAATGAGGATCTTATAAAGCCTTTCTCATTAGAAGAAGTGAAAAAAGTGGTTTTCTCATTAGCTCCAAATTAAGCTCTAGGACCTGATGGATTTACGACCCTTTTCTTTCAGAAGTGTTGGGATGTTATAAATCTCGATTTGTTGGTTGCACTTGAAGAGTCAAGAAGGAGTACTTCAGTTTAAAAAAAATTTAATGTTACAAACATAGCAATCATCCCTAAAGTTAAGGAACCAAGAACATTTCCATAATTCAGACCCATTTCATTACGTAATACAATCTATATAATTCTTATTAAGGCTATCTATCTGAGACTTTAACATCTAATTCCAAAAATTATCTCTTTGGAACAAGGAGGTTTTGTCCCTAGTAGAGAAACAATTGAAGGGGCATTAGTAGCTCATTAATTTCTTCACTCAATCCATACATCTTAGTTGTCCTTCTTTATTGTTAAGCTTGACATGATGAAATCTTATGATGAAGTAGATTGGAGCTTTCTTTCGAAAGTACTGAAAAAAATTGGTTTCTCAGAAAGATAGTGCAAATGGATCAATTCATGTATTTCAGGAGCAACCTTCTTGATCATCATTAATGGGGTTCCAACAAGGTTCTTTTCAGCTACCCACAAAGTTATACAAGGAGACCCTTTATCTCCCTTCCTCTTCATCATCATGGTTGAAGCATTTAGTAGATTAATCATATCTAATAATGTAAAGGGTAACTGGTAGGGTGTTCACATCCCAAGAACGATTCACACACTATTTGCAGATGACTCTCTCTTGTATGGTAAGTCCTATATTTGAGAATCCACTCACATGAAGAAAGTTTTGGAAGCTTATACATCAATTTCAAGTCAAAAGATCAATGTTCTTAAGTCAAAGTTATATATCTTTAATACTAGAAGTGTTGTTAGTAGAAAGATTACAAAAATCCTGGGATTCAAGATAGAGGAATTACCTTGCACATATTTAGGCATTCCTCTTTTCATGGGGCCAAACATGGCTTCCTATTGGAAAAATGTTATTGAAAGGATTAAAGCTAGAGTTTCAGATTAGAAAGTCTAGTGGCTTTCTCTTTCAGGTCGCATCCTCCTCATTAAAATTATCCTAACTGCCATACCAAATTATTACATATATGTGCTTAAAGCTCCTAAATCAGTCATCATTCAGATTGGGAAAATCATTAGGAACTTCCTTTGGAAAGGTAACCTATCTCAAGAGAAGAAGATCCCCTAGTTTCTCTTAGTAACATGGCCATTGAAAAACATTTGGGAGGGGTAGGTCTTCAAGATGTCATTAAGCGCAATAAAGATTTTGGAGGAAAATTGGTGTGGAAAATGTATTCTAAGCCCAACACAAAATGGTGCCAAATAATGCAAGCTAAATACTTGGACTCAACTAACCCCATTAGAATTCTCACTATCTCTAACTCTCTGGAAGCGTCTATTCTATGGAATTTCATGGCGGCCTCTAGGGAAGTAATAACTTCATTTATCTCTTGGCAAGTGCATAATGGAGAATCAATACATTTTTGGAATGACTCTTGGAATGGATATATTCCACTATATTAGTTGCAACATTTGGAGGATGTAATTCCAATTGTCATTAGTGCTTGGGGTGATAAATTAATTGATTATGTTAGTGGTGTTGAAATAAATTCAGGGAAAGTAATTTGAAAATATTTCTCAGAGATCCTTGTTGATGACAGTAATAAGAGAATAGTGTAGCAAGCCTTGTCCTAGAGAATAGCTTTTTTGTCAAATAAGGATGATAAAATCATTTGGGCTCCATCCAAAGAAGGTAATTACTCAGTTAAGTATCAATACAAGTCTCTACAACATATGGTGAGCCAGCACCAGAATCAGAGAGCATATTCTTTCTATTGGAATAATATAGTTCTGCCAAAAGTAGGATGTTTTTTCCTCGTTGGTTCTACAAAAAAAGATTCTAACTAGTGCCAAACTTGATAAGTTGCAAATTTATCGACCTTTTTTATGTGTTCTTTGTGGTCAAGAAATTGAAAATGTTGATCACTTATTCCTTCAGTGTTCTTTTTCTTGTCAATGTTGGCTCTTTATTATGAATAAATTGGATCTCTTAATGCCCCTGCCAAGTTCTATCTGGGATTTCTTCCAATCATGGCTAACCCTTTTCAAATCTTCTCTTTTTTCTTGCATTTGGAAAAGTATCCCAGCGATAGTCCTATGGTCAATTTAGTGGGAAAGGAACAAAAGAATTTTCTAAAAAAATACTTCTTCTATTGAGAAAGTCCTTGAGGGTTTAGAAAAGTTTATCTAGAATATATAAATACATATGTGCAAAGGTATTCTAGTTGTATCTTAGTTTTCACTTCATGGGATGCATATATAGTCAAGAATTGGAAGTTTATTTGTATTCCCACAGCTAATTGCTCTTCACCTAACAATCCATTAAAAATTAATAGATCTTGTGTTGTCTGGCATCCTCCTCTATGTAACTTTGTAAAAATAAATTTTGATGAATCTTCATGAGGTAACTCGAGTAACTTAAGGGATGGAGTGTGTATTAGAGATCATCATGGGGACTTGAAATCCTTCAAATCCTCAATCTTGCCCCCAAGAACCAATAACATGGTGGAAGACCAAGCATTGTTGCTTGGTTTGACACTTGCTAAGAAGATGGATTTTTCAAAAGTTCATGTTGAAGGGGACTCTACTGTTATAATTAATGCTTTCAAACATAGAAAATCCTTCAATTGGCACATTCATTATGTGTTAGCTCAATTTTGGGATCTATTGGATTCATTTGCAGAAGTCCACTTGTCACATACGCTCAGAGAAGGGAATAAATTAGTGGATAGGCTAGCAAATTTGGGGTGTGATGGGATTGAGGTTGATTCAGCTAAAGATGACTGTGTTTTATTACAAATCCTCCCCCAGTTAGATGACATCATCAAAGTGGAGTCAAGTACGGGATAAGGAGTTTTAAACTATTAATGATTAAATCTTTATAATATATGCCACTTGAATCCTATTTATTCTTCACATATTGGAAATCATGCAACTTTTTGTACTCACTCGCATACACTACGATTGCATGTGCAAGTAGGTACTATTGGTTTTAATTGGCAGCTAAGAGATGGAAACCTTGGCACACTCATCATCGTTGCCTTCATGCGAAGACATGGTTTCAGCCTTCATAATCTTCAATAATCGATCTCACACTCAATTTTTTCACTTGCATTACCATTGCTATGCAGATATTTATTACACCTATATTCCAAAATTCAAGTGGCTAATTCATCATCATTAATTAGTAGTTCTCAGTATTTATTACTTGCATCCTTTTTAGTCTCTGCACTCGATTAAGGGTTCCAAATTAGTGCAGTCTTCAAGAGGGGTTCAGATGCAAGTGTGAAATGCTTCCTATCGACACAGGGGACATGTAGAGTAATAGCACTTTTCTCACTTTCACAAGAGAACACATGGAGTATATGTCGTGCAACTTCAGAGTCAACATCTTTGTGGAAGAATGGGAACGTCCGTTCACTAATCATATCTCAGATGACCACCGAAAAAGCATCAAACGTTTAATTGGGGAAGAAATCATGTTTCCCCAAGCAAGGAGGCTCATATTTGCCTCACATTTGGTTTCAATCTTCCTCTTGAATTCTCTAGATATGTTACAATCTCTTTCATTATTGGAGATCATTGCTAGTAAAGTTGTTAAGGAGGTTTTTCTACCTAATAAACTTTGTCTTGCAGTCCAGAAGTACGACCTCAGGGAGGGTCAATCACATGTTGGTGGCCTCTTCCCATGTTAATTCCTCCTCAATCGGCTTGAGTTCCTTTCAATTTATGATGATATTAAAAAAACTCTAGAGTTGTAGAATTTCACATACATTCAGAGGGCTTTGGATAGGCATCACAAAGTTATTGGGCATGAGATGAAAAGCATGATTAAGCAGAAGGTGAATGCACTTCTTATCTTATTAGCGCTCTTCATGTAGATGTCTGGTTCCCTCCTCATCAACCTTCAACCTCTCATGTCACTCATTTTTCTCTGCCAGATCTCAATTCTTTGCCAGTGATGGTAACAACACAAGGATATGTTGAATTTGCCTCCACTTCTCATGAGCCTGTTGTTCATGTAATCACTTCGTCCTTCAAGCAGTTAGCTGAACATGAGATGGTTCTAGAAGCAATGGTGGAATAAGCTCATGTCTATTTCCTTTTTTGGATCTCTATGAGTAAATTGATGGTCATTTTGCTACAACTCTTCAAATCTCTATATGGATTTTAATGGCCAATTTTGGCAATGTAATATTTATCGATTAATGTGTAGCAAGATTAGGTAAAAAGGTTAACATTTTGGTATTTGAGTTCTGGTATAACACAACTGGTTATGATGGTGTTTTTATTCAGTGGACCAGTATATGCATTTACTCACTAGTAATTTCAATCTACCGGTATTCACATTTTCTCACTGGTAATAGGTGTTGGTCTCTTCGTTTATTTTCACCGGTATAACAGAACCAGTAGTAGAGACATTTTGTTAATCAGCTAGGTAGTTATGGTAATGGAGGCTCTTTTTTGAACCATTTAATAGGATAGAATACCAATATTAAAGTTCTGGTATAACATGGTTGTGGTAGCTTTACAGTGTTCCGGTAACCAGAATCCTGCTTCCCAAGTTTTCATGATAACTGGTTGTGGGGGTAGTTTTTTAAGGTTTCTTTTGGATTTATCTCAACGTGCTACTCTCAATTTTGGCCTTTATGAGGTTTGTACTATGGGTACGTCCTATCTTTCCCTTCGGATCTTTGGGGGGTTCCTTCTTATAGCCCCTATTTCTCTTTGTTCATTGTATCTGAGCAAGTATCTAGGGTTTTCTTCTTGATTCT